>NC_053125.1:9337541-9635041 GCF_010015445.1 Perca fluviatilis
TGTTTGTGTGTGAGAGACAGTGTGTCTCCCGAACAAGGCACCTCTCTGCCTCAGCGCACACGTGTGAGGGGAGCGTGTGTGTGTGTGTGTGTGTGTGTGTGTGTGTGTGTGTGTGTGTGTGTGTGTGTGTGTTTTTTTTGTTTTTTTTTTATGAAGGAGCGACACAGTGTGAAGGTGTACGGGTGTGAGGGTGTGTGACAGAGGCGCATGTGCGTATGTCAATGTGTGTGTGTGTGTGTGTGTGTGTGTGTGTGTGTGTGTGTGTGTGTGTGTGTGTGTGTGTGTGTGTGTGTGTGTGTAACTCCCTCTCTTGCTTGTTCACAGTGCATTACCGAGTGAGCGCAGGCAGCATGCTTCACATGCTCTCTCCGTCTCTCCCTCTCTCCCTCTCCCTCTCTCTCTCTCTCCCTCCCTCTCTCCCTCTCGCCTCCCCTTTGCTCTTCTTTCTCCCTCCCTTTTCTCCTCCCCCTCTGTCACTCTGATCCCTCCTTCAATGTCTGCGATTCAAAGTCGCTTCCTCCCCCACCCAGTCTCTCCTATTCTCTTCATCCCTTCTCTGGTACCAGACCAGGCCAGGCTGGGTCAGAGCTGGGGTGCTGCTGCTTCCTCCTCCTCCTCCTCCTCCTCCCCCCCTCACCTCCCAACTCCACCCTCCTACTCTTCCGTCCCACCCCAGCCTTCTCTGATGTGATGTTGGCTTAAAGAGACAAACTAAGCCAGGTTGGCAGTGCTGTGCTTTCTGCTACGACAAGGACGCATAGATGCCGTGACACTGTCGGAGTCAGTCAGTCGGAACCGTGCGTCACTGCCGTCACATCCTCCACACGTCTTTATAAAAAATAAAATAAAAAAATAAAAAGGCAGTCAGTCAGTCACACAAACGCACCGTCAAATACAGAACACAATCAAGCACAATAGAGCAAGGAGCTAGCAGTCAGATCAGACAGGTTGTGAACACGGCAACAGTTTGGTCAGGTGATTTTTTTTTTGGAGGTAAAACTACAAGAGTTGACCAAAATCTTCCCAATTGCAAGACCGCAGCAAACAGGGTTAGGTCAAAGTTGAACCAAGTCGGTCTACGATGGATGTTTACAAGCGACAGTTTCAGTAATCATTTAAGAATTCACCTTTGAATTCTCCCTGCGTCTCCCTGGTGAGTCCATTATTCTAAACCATGCTAGTCATAGGTCGGTCCACCACTTTGGTCCAGACTGAAATATCTCAATAACTATTTTATGGATTGCCATGTCATTTTGTACAGACATTCATGGTCCCCAGATAAGTATTCCTGCCTTGGTGCTCCCTGGTACTTTCCCTCCAGCACCACCGTGATATACACATCCCCATCACCCATAGCTCTACTTTGTGTTTAGTGCTAATTGGCAAATGTTTGCATGCTAACATGCTAAACTACTGTATATAGGCTTAACATCAGCACGTTAGCATCGTCACTGTGAGCCTGTTGCATGTAGCGAGGCCAACTCTTTTTTTTTTTTACGGATATAAAAGATGGCCAAAACTACATCCATCACTAATTACTGGACAGTAGCACAGGTGTCCATTTTAATCGTTCCCAATAACGAGTTTAATTAAGTCATGATGAAACCATTAGCGTCAATACAAGAAGGACATGAACTAATCAATGTCCTGCCAATTTTGATGAGGCATTTTTAAGATAATACAGAAAATGTAAAAGCATACATAGCCTATTTAACTATGTATCTGAAAAGATCAACACATTATAGCACTGTAGTCTAAACATTGATTTAAACTCAATCAATCTAATTTGTGTAAGCTAAAAACCTAATCACCTAATTTTCCAGCAATTACAATACGTTTGGCGTCGTGCTCTTTGACGACCGTTTCCTTGTTGGAAAAATAGCCAATCCAATTAGAGCTTTGCTGGCAGGATTAAGTACGGGGGTCGTCATCTTCCTGTGCCAGCACTAAGAAAAAAAATATATAAGGGCCACAAAAATGACGCCAAAAAAGGTTAGCATTGACACAATGTTAGAAACGTGGAATGAAAACAATTCAATCCGATCATCAGGCTAGGTTAAACACCTGAAGCTGTGTGGCCGCGTTGGGCTCAGTGGGTAGAGCAGGCGCACATATACTGAGAGGTTTATGCCTCGACGCAGAGGTCCAGGGTTCAAATCCGACCTGTGACGATTTCCTGCATGTCTTCCCCCTCTCTCTCCCCTTTCTCACCTAGCTGTCCTGTCAAAATTAAAAGGCAAAAAGCCCCAAAAAATTATCTTAAAAAAATTACACATCACAATGTGCCATTATCCTCTCTTACACAGAAAGTGTGGAGTTACCGGTATATTGTGTCGGTAACACCAGACTGGTGAAGAATAACTAAGAGCACTTTCAAGGATAAAGTGACCACACTGCTGCAAATAGTAAAAATATAGAATTCCCTCCCATTTGTGATACAAGTTTTGAATTAAACTATGATGACAGCAGAGCAACTGTGCCTCAGCCCCTGGAGCCGGCAGCGTTTCCCTGAGAAGGCAAATGTGAAATGATAGTGGGATTGCGTGATTGTAGACAGACCTGCTACTGGTCTCTCCCTCGCCGTTTCTGCTGGCCTAGCAGGAAACGAGAAGAGAAAACCCTGCAGGATTTCCCCCCACACACACAGACGCACGCACGCACACACACACACACACACACACACACACACACACACACACACACACACACCTCTAACGTATTGCAGTATCCTGAGCTGTTAAATAACGTAATTATCTCTCTCACTCTCCCTGTCCTTTCCTCTTACTGCACCATTGCTATCTTTTCCCAACTCCCCACCCAAGGGCATCCCTCACCCTCTCCCTCTCCCTCTTTTCAAAACCGAGCCTCCTAGTCTGGAAGTTGCCCCGCAATCTCCAGCGACAACACCGCCTCTTTAATCACACATTGGGCCAGCGCCGAGGCAGACAGTCGACTAGACTGTGGGAAAAGGCCCGGCAGCTTACAAAAGGACACCGTTTCAACAAGCAAGTAGAGGATGGAAACAGGTATGGACTATGGAGGCGAGATTTGGTTAAAAGGGGGTGTGGAGAGAAACAGACCCTGGTCAATTGCAATGAAGACATCACTCGGCAGAGGCGGGCCAAGACGAGGTGCAAAGAGTGCCAGAAGGGCTGCCAAGGAGAGAGCCACACAGCAGCCAAGGAGAGAGCCACAGAGACAGACAGAGAGAGACAAAGAGGGGAAAGAGAGGGCAAGACAGGGCTGGGTATCGTTCAAAACGTCTCGATACCGGTACCGATACCAATTCCTTTACGAAACCAATTTTATAAAACCCAATTCAACAAAAATCTTTTTATTTAGTTTTTCCTGCGTGTCTCTATGACATGTAACGTTAAGACAGCCAATCACAAACATTAGATCTTTCTTAGAAGCATGCTGCGTGCTTATTGGCTCACTGCGGCTGAGATTTGCCCATTAGGTATTGAAATTTGGTATTGAATGACGAGGCATTTTTCGATACTCGATACTAAGCAGGCAATCTGCTTGGTGCCTAAAATGTATCAAATTCGGCACCCAGCCTTAGGGCAAGAGAAGGTAAGCTATGTACAGAGTCAGTTTGGGTGCAACATCTGAGTGTGCAAGCCTGTATGTGGGCGTGCGTGTGTGTGTGTCCGTGCATGTGTGTGTGTGTGTGTGTGTGTGTGTGTGTGTGTGTGTGTGTGTGTGTGTGTGTGTGTTTTTTTATGTCCGTGCACGTGTGCGCCTGTGCCAATGCCATCCACGGGTGGCTGGACGTCAATCTGTTTCCTGAGCGAGTCAGTTTCCATCGGCAAATGCCTCTGAGGGTGACACCGTGATCAGGCCTGGCCAGCCACAGGGCAGCCAGCCACAGCATTGTTTTCCACCCGCCCTCCCCTTCCTCCACTCCATCCCTCCATCCATCCCTCCACCCTCTATCCTGTCACCCAGACTGACTGGCCCAGTTCTGTCTGCATGTCATCCTGAGCTCCATTCACAAGGTTCTTTAGTGGTAAAGTTAGGAGACCTTTAACACTACACAAATTATAAATAAATAAAAATACATGGAGCATTTACCAAAGAAAGATTCTGCATGAAAAATGCATGTTTTAAAACATCAAACTTTCAACAGTGTAACCAATCCACCTCAATGGAATCCCACAGATTCCCCCTCAAGTTCAACTCTGGTGAACTTTGAGAGTCCCAAATGATAATAGCATATCATTATTAGCTGTGTTGCACTGTCCAGTTGCATTTGGTCTCGCTTTGCCAGACCTTCCTCCACAGCGCTGCGGAGGAGGGTCTGGCTAGTCCACACAGCATTCCAGGATGGGAGAAAAACGTGCTCTGGTTTGTTGGCATTTCTTTAAACCAATCCCAATCATCTTGGGCGGCACTAAGCACCAGACGGAGCCACGGTGCCTCTGCAAAATAGCCTCGGGAAGGAACTTGTTTTGGTGGAACACGTGTACGTTCTAAAGTTGTTTTAGTCGTGCAACAGAAAACTCAGATTGGACAGATAGTCTAGCTAGCTGTCTGGATTTACCCTGCAGAGATCTGAGGAACAGTTAACCACAGTCCTCAGAAATCCACCAGAGGTTAGAACGCCAACACAAAGGAAGAGGAAGGTGACGGGCATCTGGCTGAAAAGAGGGAATTTCCAGCATCAACGGACCAATCCTGGAATCATTTGCAGAGTCAGACAGTTATGAGAGAGGCGTAAAAGGTACAAATAGGTCTTTTGAATAAACTGTGTTACTGTCCTGTTCATGATGAATGGATTTGTATCAAAAAAGATACTGTTTAGCAGTTAACAATTCACATAGCAGGTAGTGAACAACTGGATGTCGGTTCTTCGTGTGAGTGACCAAATCAGTGGTGTTGAAGGATTTTACACGCCGTCCCGCTTACTTTGACTTTGCACAGTGCAATTTGTGCGTCTTATTTGGGTTTGGCACATATAAAACAATAAAAATGTTTTAAAAAAAACAAACCCTGTGCCCCCCCCCCCAAAAAAAAAAAAAAAAAAAAAGAATATGCGTCAGTCATCTTTCTTATTGTGTCTTCCATCTACCTCCTCTCCACATGTAACCCATCCTAATCCCTCTCCTCCACTTTATATTAGCCATCTCATCGTCCCCCCCCATCGTGGCTCCTCATGTAACCCCTCTTCATTTCTCTCTCTGACACTGTAGAGGTGACTGGTCCTGTTTCGTCTCTCAGTCTAATCTTGGGCTCATTATGTAAAGGTATGTTGGCTCATTTGTTATTTCTGGCTCCAATGACCCTGATTAAGGCGGGTTTTTTGTCCCCCACCCCCTTCTCTCCGCCTCCATCCCGTTATCAGTTGCCGTTAATGATAGCAACACTGCCCCTCTTAGAGAAGGGTTCCTCCCTTCTGTTCTGAAGTAACAGACATTTCAATAATAAAAAGTGACTCACACAATAACCTGCAAGGATATCAGTTATATTAAACTGTCTGGAAAAATAGTGGCATCAGTTGTATCTATTTAAATATTGAGAAGTAAAAAAAAAGGCATGAATTGTTTTGTTTTTGTTGTTTTCCCTGAAACAGATGGGATGGGAAATATTTAGGTAAAAAACCTCAGACTTTGAGTTTGCATGACTGATCATAGTGTGAGTGTTTGGCTGTGGGCACTGGGCAACTCACTGATATTTAGATTTCGGTGGTGCAGCGAGGGCTGCAAAATGCCACAAGAAAAGAAAAGGAAGGGGAACAAAATTGCTCAATTTAATGCAAATAAAACTAGGTACTACGACATTTGGTAAGGATACTGCAGTGATACCAGTTATTTCTATTTTGTATAGGAATATGTCGTCTGAAAATCCAGCAAAGGAGGACAAACTTGCAAACAATAATATCTTGTGAAGGTTAATGTGAATTTGAGCGTTTCTTGCATGAAAGCTTGATTTTTTAGCCAGTAAATCTCAAGTTTAAGTGACTGCATCCTTTTGAACAAAAAAAAAAAAAAAGTGGGGGCCCCTTTTTTTTTTTGAGTATTTATTCAAACATTTGGCTTGACTTCTCTTTATAAGACACATCCTTGAACCTAAAATGACAGAATGGGCCGAATTCCAATGACTCTTCGAACGACATACATGTATTACTGCCGCACGGTGGCTGTTTTAAACACCTGACTGTAACATGTGACAACAGTGTTTCCTCTATGTTCATTTGACCGTGGCGGACCCCCACGGCAACATTTCTATGGGATTATTTTTGTGCCTTTAATTCCAAGCAAAACTTCTCAAGTATCAAACAAAAAATACTAACTCAAGCAAAAAAAGTGTCACCTCAAAGGTAAAACTTAAAACTTGCAAACAAAACATTTGTGTAGTTGTAAACTATTGGTCTTATATTTGTTTGATATTATTATGTCCTTTTTTTTTTTTTACAGTTCCCTCTGCTTCTTTCTCAATGATCGGTCTTTTGCTGTCTCATCACGTTTGCAGTTTTGCTCCCAGCTTTCGCGTTTGCGCTTCCAGATTCTTTGTTTGCAATTCTGACACAAATCTCTCGCGTGGGCAGGTCTTACAAGGGTGCGTCCCCATTGGCTAATTTGTGTTAAGTTTGAGTGACAGCTCAGCCTCAGTTACCGCAGGTAAACTAACGTTATAGACTCAGAGTCTGGTCTGGAGGATACACAAGCCACTCCACAGCGGATTCCTACAAGATTAATAAAGTGTAAGTATTGATCATATATATTATCCGTGATCTACGTTGCAAGCATGGTTATTAGACGTTTGTTGTTTCGTTGTGTTACGTAACTAGCTAGCTAATAAAGCTGTTTAAGTTAGCTAACTGCTAACGTTATCTAAAACTTGTAGCCAGCGGCTACGTTACTGAGCTAATTTACCATGGGAATCATGTATTCTTCGTGAGGCCTTACTCAATGGAGCTGTATTAATTATCGTCTTCTCTCTGTAGAGACCTGCAGGACCCGAGCAGAGCTACGATGCTCTCCCAGGTAACGTAGCTATATTATGGTCTATTAGGAAAAATTATTATCCAGCTAACTACAAATTGTTGTGGTTGCTAATTGGCCTGATAATACACAATGCTAGGGTATTGGTTAAGTTGTACAATGTAGAAGCTGTGAATGTAATATATTATATCTAGAGGTTGACACATACATTAGATAATGTTCCATCTGTACACACTGTTTCTTCTTTCTTTGCACTACTTCATGGCAGATAACGGACGTATTTTTTGTATATTTTAGCGCTGTAAACATAGATATAGAACAGTATCTATGGCTGTAAATGTCAACAATATTTAGAATTAATGCATATTGTTACTACTGTCAAAACTATGTACTTTAACTAACACACCAAGCCCTTGACAAATACTTTGCTTAGTGATCCTTATGGTTTGATGTGATGTGCATGTGTCCTGGTGGCTGGTTAAATTCAACATGAAGCCATATCTTACTTTACACATGTAGTCAACGTGGAGGTAGGGATCTAGAACGTGTGATCAATAACATTCCAGAAATAAGTGTTCCAGTAGTGTTCAGGAAAGCTAGAAAAATGTTTATACAGTGCAGGCTTTATTACAATCATTTATTATTGAGCTAATTCCAAACACTTTTTTTTAATCATCCAATAAGGTACTCTTTACAATAAGAAGTCAAAGCAGTGAAGGACTTCAGCCACATCCCTGCCCTTCAGAGAACTGTCCTGCAGAAAAGGCTGTCGTCCAGACTGGAGCGGTGGGCCATCAGTGAGCTCAGGAGACCAGATGATCCCAGGCGTCCAGGAGTTGTGTGTGATATTCCTGCACCACCCTCAGAAGTGTTGTTGCAGACACAAGTCCGCAGAGAAATACAGCTTGCCTTAGGTGAAACTGAATATGTGAAATATATACATAACCCAATTACTCAGTATGTTTGTTTATTGTTGGTGATGAAAAACGGATCCTGTCCTGTGATGTACTGCAAATAATGACTGACACTGAGTTCCAGCTTCTTCTACCACCGGGGCCCCAGAAAAATACATTCAAATATCCATTATGTATGTGAAGTTTTATATTGGACTAAAAATAAAGCATTATAATAGTCTCAACCTTATTTCCTGTATTATATAATGAACCAAACAGACAAGGGTGAATGTAAAAAAGTGTTTTAATATATTATGTGCATTTTAAAATATAATTACAGTAACACAATGTAATAACAAATTAAATTACAGGAAAGTATACTATAGTAGGATATATTGACATACAATGGACTTAGAAACTACAAGAAAACTTAAGAAAAAGGTTATTGTAAGTGTTCATTGAGTATCTCAGCAAAATATGATCAATACATACTCGATTGGTCTATACCCTGGCTGTTTGAAGCCTTAGCACACGTAGTGTTTCCTCCACAGATAGACCAAAGGCTCCTCTCCCTCTGCTGCTCCCACATCCTCCTGGTTGGTCTGCCTGCTGCCTGATTTGAGCTGTGATAGAAAATTATAACAAAGTTCCTTACACAAATCAAATGGTAACAAAGTTCATATTGATAACTGCGGCTTAGCTTGGGTGATTTACAATTAAAATAACTTGCTTTTAAGTAGCCATTAGCAAATGTGTAGGCTTTAAAAACACTATGAACATTTTCCTTATGCTGACCTGCTTGCAAATGCAACAGAAGACATGTAATTAGAGTTAGGATAGCCAGTCTGTGTCATAACTAGGAAAGTACAGATGAGCACAAAACTATAAAGATGAACCAGTTAAGCAGTGCTAACACTGCATTTGTACTGTATGTGTCAACCTATAGATATAATACATTATATTCACAGCTTCTACATTGTACAACTTAACCAATACCCTAGCATTGTGTATTATCAGGCCAATTAGCAACCACAACAATTTGTAGTTAGCTGGATAATAATTTTTCCTAATAGACCATAATATAGCTACGTTACCTGGGAGATCATCGTAGCTCTGCTCGGGTCCTGCAGGTCTCTACAGAGAGAAGACGATAATTAATACAGCTCCATTGAGTAAGGCCTCACGAAGAATACATGATTCCCATGGTAAATTAGCTCAGTAACGTAGCCGCTGGCTACAAGTTTTAGATAACGTTAGCAGTTAGCTAACTTAAACAGCTTTATTAGCTAGCTAGTTACGTAACACAACGAAACAACAAACGTCTAATAACCATGCTTGTAACGTAGATCACGGATAATATATATGATCAATACTTACACTTTATTAATCTTGTAGGAATCCGCTGTGGAGTGGCTTGTGTATCCTCCAGACCAGACTCTGAGTCTATAACGTTAGTTTACCTGCACTGAGTCTGAGCTGTCACTCAAACTTTCCCTTAACACTCATTAGCCAATGGGGACGCACCCTTGTAAGACCCGCCCACGCGAGAGATTTGTGTCAGAATTGCAAACAAAGAATCTGGAAGCGCAAACGCGAAAGATGGGAGCAAAACTGCAAACGTGATGAGACAGCAAAAGACCGATCATTGAGAAAGAAGCAGAGGGGACTGTAAACAAAAGGACATAATATCAAACAAATATAAGACCAATAGTTTACAACTACACAAATGTTTTGTTTGCAAGTTTTAAGTTTTACCTTTGAGGTGACACTTTTTTTGCTTGAGTTAGTGTTTTTTGTTGATACTTGAGAAGTTGCTCGGACTTGCCCCCCACTGCTAAAAAAAAATCCTAAAAAGGAAACACTGGACAACGGTGGCTGTTTTAATCATGTGTCCGCTCTAGGGCTGGGCATCGTTCAAAATCTTTCGATCCGGTGCCAATTTCGATACCTCGGTTTCGATGCCGGTTCCTTAACCTGACAAGCCAGACCCACATCAAGATGTTGGGTCTGGGAACTCCCCATTGGCAGGGCTCAATCCGAGGGGCGGGATAAATGGTTGTCTTTCATATTCCCTCTGCACTTATAGCCAACCAGAGCAACGCTAGTTGATAGATTAAAGTTTTGCCATATCCGGTCGGCAAAACTCAGAATTCACGCGGAACCGTCGCAACTCTGCCGTCCTTATGTTAAGCCCGCCCACCGACTCTATACACGATGTGATTGGCCTGACCAGAAATTGTTTTTTTCCAGCTCGCAAGCCAACGGAGAGTTGCTAGATTGACCCAGGCTGCGTCTAGATTTATAGGCTACTCAACGATGCTTTTTTCGAAACCATAAGTTTTAAAATTATACCATTTCAACATCAACAAAAATACATTAAACACAAAACTTTTCTTTTCCACCTTAATTGTGAATCAAAACAGTCTGGTTAAAAATCTGGTAACACTGCTCATCAGAGTAACATTAATAAAACTGGTTGTGCTTTTGGATAGGGGTGCGCCAGTCAGATACTCAGGATTGGTATCATTCCGAACTTGGCCAAAATTAACAAAAACATGAACATATAAATATTAAATAAATAAACAAATGGCATTGTGTACAGGCTAATATTGAACGAACTAAAATGCATAGGAATGTAAACAACAAAGATTTTTTAGGTCAAATTGTATAATGACACAAACCTTTAACAACAAACTTGGTGACTGCCCTGTTGTCAATATTGAACTAATGTAGAACGAATTAAAGTCTGCCTTGCCTTACACCCTCAGCCTGTCAGTCAGTCCCAAGGGCATAGAAACCACTGTAGTGCCTGCTTGTCTCAGAGGAAGTGTAACGTCAAAAGCACTGCGACCGCTTTTGGCTCGCCATTAATATCATATCACACCAAACGCTGTCTGCGTGAAGTTTTGAAAAACCGTAACCACACTTGAAACCACTTTATCAGCATTGCCATGACTCACTGCGACTTCAACCAAACTGCAAAGCCCACGTGGTTTGCTCGAGTTTACGCCATCCGCACCTCTGCGCGCGCGTGTGCTCTGCTCTCTGTCAATATGCAGAGCGGACAGATAAGCTTACGCGCTCAGAGGCTTTTGGAACCGAAATTTGGCACTCAATACTCATAGGATCGGAGCTATTTAGGTCGGTGCCATAAAAGTATCAACGTTCGGTGCCCAGCCCTACAGCGCTCTATGTAACGTAACGTCCGCCGTTTTAAACATGTAGTTAACATTGTGAAACTAGACTAGTTAAGGCAACCAAAATCCTTAGGATTAGGGAATCCTCAGGGATTGACAATGAGACGCTTAAAACTACTAAACTGAGGAGGTAATCGCCTCACGGAATAAGGTCTGAAAAAGACATAAACCCAAAAATAACTAAATAACTACTGCGGCCACGAGAGGTGGCCGTCTGACAGCGAATGTAAATATAGGTCGCTGCTTGTAAATTCAATCTATACGGTCGTTTTCTGAGTGAGGACCGTCTGGTTAATGGAAAGTCAAAGTGGTGAACAGTAGGGCTGGACGATTAATCGAAAATGATTTGACATCGAAATTTTGAAGCGGTTATCGACGTGTTTTTCCCATGACGATAATTTCGATAATGTATTTCTGTTGACAGGCCTACTTTCTCCTTATAAACATTCAACCGCGTGTGCATGGTCCGAAATTAACACGCGCAAGTCGCCAAATGCGGGGGCAGTCCGACACACACACATACACACACAAACACTGGCACACACATCAGGCACCAGCCACTACCTTCTGTTTACCGATAGCTAGCGTTTAACTCAGGCTAATTAATTAGCTAGTAAGTGGCGAGTTTTGGCAGCCAGGTTTCCAAAAGAAAGCACAATGAAATTAGATGTTAACCGATCATTAACCGTTAACTGACGAGCAGGAAACGGAGTCCCAGTTCACCCGTCCGGGAGGCTCTGGCACTTTCCACACTCCGTGTCCGCAGACAGCTGTAGGCGTGTAGGGGTGCTGATGTTTTGTCGGACACATGCAGCCACTTTCCTGAAACTGCTCGCGGGACTGACACAAGTCCAGAGCGGCCCGCGGGGTGTATGTCCGAAGCCCTGTCTCCAGCGCCTCCACCTGCAGGTTGTCAGCTGTGTGTCTGCCTGCTATACTCCCAGACGGCTGATTTAACTCGCCGGTCCTCATGGATATACTTTCATGTGTCACTTAGCTCTCCACAAGCAGAAAAAAAGAGGAGCTTAAAACGCAACTTGCTGGTTCAAAGTTAGGACTAACAAGTTCATTAGCAGTTAAGAAATAGATTGTATAGCCTATTTACATTTTTATCATGCAAAAGACGTTTTTTTAAACTTTACACAACAACAAAAAAACGCAGTGTCCGTCGTCGAATCACAAAATAATTAAATTATCGTTAGAGGTAAAATGTGCAATGAATTGGGATTTTGATTTTAGGTCATATCGTGCAGCCCTAGGGAACAGTACTTCAAATAAATAAATCTGATGTCACCAGTTCACCATTCGTATAAATAAATGCTTGGTTAGCATTCACGTTTCATATCTGTTCTTACTGTGGAGCAAAGTCGGCTGGGGGAGGGGTGGATGAGTGTGGATAGAAGAATAGAAGAAGAGATGAGGCCAGAAGGAAGTGTGGGAGGTTGAAGCCTCGAATTATATAGATTAGTATGGGACAGCCAATCTGCACAGATCTGAGGAGATGAGTACAGAGACAGGAGGAGTCAACGGAGTCACAACAGGGATAGATCGAGACACACAGAGAGCAAGAAGCCCGAGGCTAATTCATAAAGAAAGACTGATGTTGGCGAAGAAAGCAAAGAAAGGTATTTGGGCGCATGATGGAAATGCACAAAAATCAAGCAGTGTGTAACATACATTCAAGCAATCGCGCTGTATAGAGAACAATTGTACAGTGTAGGAAGAGCTATGGGACATATAGCTCCGGATTTGTCATGCCGACATCAGCGATCGCATGGAGGGAGCCAAGGGCGCTAAAACATTATGGCTTTAGATGTCAACCTACGTCCTGCCAAGAATTGGTGTCACAGATAAATATACCCAATAAAAAGATGGAAAAACACACACAGTGCATCTATAAAACCACAAATAGAGCCATGTCAAAGAGGTTGAAAAGTGCAGGTTTGTCATTTGCGTGTTTTATGAACTGTGTTGAACTGAGTTTGTGTCAGTCAGGGTGTGTGTGTGTGTGTGTGTGTGTGTGTGTGTGTGTGTGTGTAGGTGTTGCACCATCTGTGTGTTACCCCCTGCTCACCTCTAAATCCCTGGATACAGCGGTGGATTAGACGCTCGTAAACTATGCCTCAGCTGCGCTGTGCTCCCTCAAATAATGCAATAACGCACCATCCCTCTGTGTCAGTCAGTGCCTGTTAACCGGCACCAGTCCGAGACAAATGGGCCCCAAATTGGGATTGATATGGAGGGATTTTCTGTGCAGGGGATCTTTAATGAACACATAATGCAGGTATGCGCGGCTTTGGGCTCCCTAGATATTGCAAATAAAACTGGTGACAGCAAGCGAGACTGGACTAGGCTGCTAATGTGTGGTTAGCATTTTTTTCAGTACTATTTCACAGAGTTGATTATGTTGACAATTCCTCATGAATTTACCAGACATATTGCAAAAAAATATAAAAACTGATCCTCAGCCTGGAGGTTGTGCAATCATTTTGAGGGATTTATTATTTTTAATACTTTGCAAATAAAAACATTTGGGAGTCAGTTGCTCCTGGGATTGCAGTAGTAAAAAAAATGGGATCAGAATAATCTGAAAAAGTCAAAAAGTCACATACATGTATCAGCTACATTACAGTTGTAATCCTTTTCCATGACACCAAACCCCATTTTTTATACTATTTAAGGTTGGCATATTTCCTGCTATAGCCATTTGAACATTGACTTCTCTATAGCAGTTTTTACTTTGTAGTGGTAGAGTCCATCAATAGCAAGAGTTAACACCCCTATCAAGGAATTTTTTTTTTGTTACAATATATGATGGGAGAGACAAAACACACCCTTCTGAACGCGAGTGCAGAACTCAGATGTTATGCACTTGAGTGCTCTCATTAAATGTCGACGTCAATACTATGTTTTGGATAAAGCATGCCACTGAAGATGATTTTTCTAGCTATTGAAAGAAAGGTTGCGGTTCTGGTCTGGTCCTTGTGGATTACATTTCACTGAAATTGTACAATTTCCCAGGAAAAACAATTTATTGATTTGAAGATGTCACTTTGGACTATGGGATACATCTTGGAAACTAGGATGGACATGTTTGAATGAAAAGAAAAATATTGAAGACAATGGAGCAGAGTTGGTTTTTTTGTCCCCCTGCCACAGTGGCTGGTGAATTCCAAAATTGACCAACCACCGAATTAATTACCATGGTTTTTTTGGCTGGTGAGTGAAGCCACTTGCATATTTTACCAGCATTTGGCTGGGGGCTAATTTCCAACCCTGCAATGGAGTATAATAATATTAGTCAATAGTTACAGCCAGTAGTGGCAGCAGACTACTAGTAGCTAACTGTGGGTGGGGGAGCTAAGGGAGAGCTTAATTAGTAATAGCATGTGTTAAACATTTTGTCCTGACGTCCATTTGATCAAACCAGCATGCTTTTGTATATTAAACCCACTGTGACTGTACAGACACCACTAAAACACTGACTGCACCATTAACTATGCAGACATGTGCAGTTACAGAAAAAAACACTTTTTATACAGTCAGAAGCCACTCCACATAGAGAGCCGAAGTCACGCCCTTCTACTTCCGGCCAATGGGACCTATCTTTCGAAAAAAAATATGAACGGGAGTCAATGGAGAGATAATAACGATTTTTGATCCCGTTTGAATTGAGCCATGGATTACAAATATGATGTTCGTCAATTTAAAAGATAATTTTTCAACCGGAGAAACTCTGTTTATTGTTAAACATTTTTTAAGTATAAGACTGTGAAAACACGTAATTACAAAGACTACACACTTCAAGTTACGTTGTTTTTCTGACTTGCCAGCGTTCACATAGTCGGGATGCGTGTTCTTCTTCTTCTGTTATATTGGCGTTTGGCATAACAACTTGTTGCATACTGCCACCAACGGTTGGGCGTAGCCTAAAGCATCAGGTGTGTGAAAACATGGAGGCCACAACAACAAAAGATTTGCTGCTGTTTTCTTATACGAGCATCCAAACAGCACATGGACAGGTGTCTGTGTTATCTGCAGGACAACGAACGGGGAAGGACATGTATAAGGTTTAGTTTTTTTATACAAAGGCTTATTTATGGATAATGTCTGTGTATGTTTCTTGGCAGAGGCATTTGTCCACAATAAACAGTTTATTGTCATTGAAATATTTTCAGTGAACCAAAGTCTCCTACATCAAACGTCAGTTGTCAACAACGCGTCACCAACTGGGAAACTCGATTATGAAAATCCAGCCCGAGTTTCCCACCTCTGATTCCCACAGGAAGTGGCGTGAATAATGACGTTTTAACTGTGAAAAATGTTTTTCCGATGTCTATGAACGCAGCATTCGCCTCACAGCAGGAAAGCCATCATCACTTCCTTGTGCTAACAAACCTAGACAACCATACGTATTAACGGAAAGGCACCACCCACTGACAAGAATGCACACTCGGCTCAACTGTAACTGCAAGACCGCACTAACCGGAGGCTTATTATCTCATCACCAATGGTCAACATACAGTATAGAAAACACGACATGAGCTGGCACACACAATACATAAACTGTCCAAACAATAATACTAAAAGGTCCTTAATTGACAGCGTAGTCAGATTAAAGAAATACGTACTCACTGGTCACAGAAGAACACCGTTACAGCCTCAATGTCCACATCTTTAGTCCTCACGGAGCCCACGTAGCTTCTTCTCGCCACCGCTCCGGTTCCTCGGGTGGGTCTTGTCTTTGGCCGATGTAAAGCACAAAAAACTCCGTTCGCGTGCAGCTGATGTGACAGACAATGTCAAAGAGACACACAGAGCTTTAATATTCCGGAAAAGCATCCTTAAATCTCCTTAAATACACAACATGGAGTTATCGGTCATCTAGCTAATTCTGTTTTTACAGACGTCGACACAACACCGGGCGGGATGGTGAAGTTCAGCAGACTTAGCTAGCTAGCTAGAACTTCACCATCCCGCCCTGGTTACTCCATAATGTTGTGACATTGGTCTGCATCAGAATCAACTTTCTCCGTCGTTCTTTTTAACAGAACAACAACAACGTTACATAACTTACCACACAGCGGAAAAAAAACTGCAGATTATTTGTACTCTCGGCTAACGTGTAGCTAGTTTAGCTAGCCTCTAGCTAGCTAGCACAGCCAGCGGGGAAGTGGGCGTCTCTCTGAGTGACAACAGCACGCATGAGCTTTGAGCAACCAATCAAAAGACGAGGTCAAACTGGGGTCGATTTCGCATTAAATTACTACAATTATTATACTTATTTTAATATGAATTAATTTTGTGAGATTCACTTTCATACACATGTTTGATTAAAAACAAATCATTTCATTTTTATGCATTTTTATAAGGATAAAGAAGGTTTACAGGTGGCATAAACACTGAGCATAGATATCTATCGCTGCTATGGAAAAAATCTAAAATCACAATATCATTGACCAAATACCTCAATATCAATATTGCGGCGATATTGTAGGGTTGTCAATTGGTGCTTACAAAGAAATATTTACACAATGAGATTTTTGATAAATAATCATCATTATTATATCACAATGTGTGTATATAATAAGTAAGTGGGTGAAGGCAAATAATAAATAAACTATACATTATAGTTGAGCAAAAGGGCGATCCCCCACAGCAATAGAGCCAAAAGCCAAGAGATAAGGGTTAACAAACGTTTTTCTTTTTGCACAGGTAGGCTATAAAGTAAACTGAGTAGAGTAATTATTCTCTTTAATTGAACTTAAGTTACGCCACTGAAAACACCATCATATCCTCCTTATTTGAAAAGGGACATCCTGTAGAGCAGGGGTCTTAAACATTTTTGAAGCGAAGGACCCAATAACTAAAAGAGAGACGGAGCAGAGACCCCCCCCCCTACTACATATTGTATGAAATTAAGTTGCATATTAAACTGGGCCTACAATAACATGTAGGGCGGCCTAAAGCCTTTATACATACCTTCTTTGCATAAAATCCTAAGCTATTAAAATAGCCTAATAATTGTTGGCATCCTTTGGGGGTTAACTGTATCTGTGGATGGCTACCTTAGTGACTACCTTACCTATAGGCCACTAAGCCTATCATCAGCGTGGATTTATATTTGCTAATAATATGTTGGATTCATGTTAAGAACTTTCAAAAATTGACAATAATTTGGAGGCTGCCCTGCATTGACTCTTAGGACCCCCTAGGGGTCCCGGACCCTCTGTTGATGGTCCCTTCTGTAAAGAGCTCAACCTCTGTATGATTAACTCTGCCTATACAGCAGCTAATCTTACACCCATTCAAGCCAGTAAGTCAGTGGTCCAAACACCAGGCAGCCATCCAACATGCAGCTACACCAGAGAGAGCGAAATGGCCTGCTATCCAAAACCCTACCGACCAGCCAGGTAGAACCAGATGCAGCAGGGTTTGTGGAGCTGAGCTGTATTCTTACCCAGAACAAATGCTAGTCAGCCACACAGTGCCACTAGCACAATAACGCCACGTTACTGCACAGTGCAGAGTAAAATCCACACAAGAGGGTGGAAAGGCCTCTAGGTTGGGGTTTATTGCTTATTATGAAAAATGAAAGAAATCAAGTTAACTATTTACCTTGTTGCCTTTTTTTAAGTATCATTCATCCAGTCCCATCAAATTGACGCTCTAATTTGTGACTGTGCAAGGACAAGACACTGCTTTCGGCACGCAGAGTGTTTATCTGAGTCAGTGAGTGCAGTAAAGCATGCCTCCCCTCATTTCTGTCTGCAATATGAGACAAGTAACAAGACAGGGGCCCAGAGAAATACATTCAAGATTCTATGAACAAACTCACACTGTGTCATACACAGCTCAGGGCTGCAGACTGGAACCAAAATGGCAATTAATGCGAGTACAGGTGCCGTTAGGTGTAATTAAAAAAAGAAAAGGTGCAAGGTGTGACATGCGATGTTTGCCATTAGTATTCCCAACCATATAAAGTGGCATTGAACTTGTTGCTTGTTTTGTTTCTTCGCTGTAAAAAAAAAAAAAGAATACCATCTGTTTAAAATGCGGTTTTTACAAAGAAAGTATGACATCTTCTATTTAATTAAAGCCTGGATTCAGGACCCTATTTCATCGCCTGATATTAATTGAGCCATCTACAAAACGGTTTCAACAAACACTATTTGTACTGTCAGACAACAGAGTCCATTTATTTTGCCTCGAGCAAACATTGCGTGCTATTAAGAGCTTCATTAGCTTTGAGGTTTGGCAGGACTTGTTTTTTTCATAAATATTGCACTTCCCTCAGTCGCCATTCATTTTAGCAAAGCCACACCATGGACTGTTTCGGTGCCTTTATTTCCTGAGAGGTGAAGGTGTAATGATGCCTGGTCAAGGTTGTTGTTCCTGCCAGTGGCAACTTAGAAAGCCAAACACCTATCAGGATTTTGAAAAAGAATGATAGGATGAAATATTGTTTGAGTATTTTTCTAAGCACCAAATGCCGGCATTGGCTGTTTACTAATGTGATTTGGCCATTCAGACAGCAGAGAGAAATGAATGGTAAAGGACAAAAAAAGGACACCGAACGGTAAAGGACAACAGAGCCATTCACTGATAGAGGGCCTTCATTACGAAAGGACAAGACACTAAATTAAACAGGTAAAGGACTCAACATGAGTTGACCTTCTCACAAATAAGTTCCAATCAAATATCTTCCATTACAAATTAAGATTTTTGCACACAAAACACATGTAGTTTATAAAATAAGATGTTTAAAAAAAAAAGTCCAGCGGAAATGATAAGCCGATTAAAGCTACAGTGGGTAGTTTCTGTCTCCCCCACGAGGAATTCTAAGTAATGACAACAAAAGTGTCGGCGCGTCCACATGATACAAGCCGTCGGTGATCGCGCAC
This sequence comes from Perca fluviatilis, assembly GCF_010015445.1. Lineage (NCBI taxonomy): Eukaryota > Metazoa > Chordata > Actinopteri > Perciformes > Percidae > Perca > Perca fluviatilis. Next base: position 9,356,483 of record NC_053125.1, read on the forward strand.
CACCACGCAGTTGCTAGTTGCCAAGGAGGACACGAAGGATTAAAAAAATAGCATGATGGACTCTTCAGAAGAGCTCATTATCTTCACTTGAGTTTCTGCGTGGGAAAGTCACCGGACGACACAATCTTCTGAACATAGCCATACTGAGAAATCCAGAGAGAGTTGTGTAGAGCTGAGAGTCTTAATTAGCTTTGTAGCAACTCATTTGGCGATGGCTTTAATGTAACGGACGTTCAATAATATCAAAAAGTTACGCACCCACCTAAGCATTAATCACTTCGTTGATTGACAGAACAGTTTGGATCGTTTCCATTTTCTAAAATATGAGGATTTCTCTGCATTTTACTTTTAATACTTTAAGTACATTTTCCTGATGATACTTACATACTTTTACTTCAGTAACATTTTCAATGCAGGAATATTACTATAACAGACAATGTTATTGTGTGGTATTAGTACTTTTACTTAATTAAAGGATCTGTATACTTCTTCCACAACTGGCTGAATCCACACTGTACTGCTGTGACTGTGTATTAGACAGTCTCAGGTGTTTGCAGGCATGTCAGGTTCTGCAGCTTGAATAAGGCCAACTCATCCTCAATTCATTACTTTCAGTTTAAGAAATAAAAAAAATAAAAAATCTCATCTCAAAGTGTCCTTCCACTGTCTAGTGTTGTTAGATTTTCACAAATCACACCAGGAAATAGTAGTTATAATTACATTTACCCACTTCAGTTGACAGCTTGTTGGCCCTCTTTTAGAGCCCCCAAAATATATTGGGCTATTAAGTTGTTAAAAGCCTTGTTGTGGATGAGAGTGTGTTCTTACTCATCTTGTCTCATTAAGGAAATGTTGAGAAATCCCTCAAAATGAGTTTGCGGCCAACATTTGAGTACAACACTAAAGTATAGCACTGACAGCCATGCTGCCCAACAGAGCAGCAACAAAACGCAGTAATTACACGAGGGTCAAACATGAATGAAGACCAGGATCTGACTTTTTGACATTTTTACCAAATATTCCACAGAAATGTGTAATTTCTGAGAAACGTGTGTACAATTTGGAACTTATTCAATTCAATTCAATTCAATTTCATTGTCATTGACACAATGAGCAGGCACATACTGTATGTAACGAAATGTAGGTCATTGCTTTCAAACAAACAGTGCACGTACACAGTAGATTAAAAAAAGACACATTATTAACATTATTTACAGACTATGGTGAATTATATTATAAATGTGCACATTTTGTAAATGTACATATATAATTTTGTAAATGTACATATATAAAGTGCGTATATATATATATATATATATATATATATATATATATATATATATATATATATATATATATATATTATTGAACTAAAGCTAAACTACAGTAACTGCACTCTAGCTGTAGCAGTCAGTATTTGATCTGCACTCCAAGGAAGAACCCCCTACATTTTGGAGCAGATCCAAAACAAGTTGAAACGCAAATTATTTTTCACTTTTGCAAGATAAGGCATTTGTCTGGGAAAATTCACACTGCGTTACTGTAACATTGCAAAATCGGGCATACCTTGGCGGAGGTCTGTGCTTTCTAGTTCCTACCTAGTTTCAACTGAACCAAATTCCTGAAGACCTCTGTCCATTTTATCTCTCGTAGACGGGTTAGATGGCCAGGGAGACTTGTTTTGTTTCTGGTTCGTGACCTACTTCTTCTCCTCTGCTTATTGGCGAATCACAGCCACGCATAGTCGCCAACGTCTGGCAAAAATACACTTTGTGTATTCTAGTTCATTCGCTCCAGACCAGTTTATCCAAACACACCTGTTATTTGCATTTCTTGCCACATTTCAAAAGTTCCCCTTAAAATGTCCTTGGCAGTTGAACGGAAACACGGCTACTTTGTCATTTAGTTACTGCTCGTTGCCTTTTGCAGGGTAGCCTGTGGAAATACTCCAAAATGCAGCCCTTTGTATCTTTGTTCTCTCTGTGGATCTGCTCTCATGTAAAAGCACACACTTTAAAATGAAGCGGGTGACATGCCTAAAGAACCAAGCCAATTAAGGCTGGATCCTGTGAGCTGATCCTCCCCTAAAACCTCTCTTTTAAGTAAAATGAAAGTGACTCTGTTCAGAAGGCTCTCTGGCAATCTCTGAAACAATGCACGGATCAAGAAACAGCCGTTTCCTCTTATCTGCAGTGCTTGTGTGTGTGTGTGTGTGTGTGTGTGTGTGTGTGTGCGCGCCCCTGCTGCTGAGTACACTGTATGTCCAATAGTGTTGAGCCGAACAGCAGTTGCTCCATCTGTGAACCAGTCACTCTCCTCCACACTTACAGTCTATCATCCTGTGTGTATCAGACATATACGCATACAAATTCTTGTGTGTGCACAAACACACATGGACAAGAAGTCTAGACGCATAAGCAGAGGTTAAAAACAGGAAGGGTTCATTAAAGTTTTATTGAGGTGGCAGGACAGGACAGGACAGGACAGGACAGGACATGAAAGGACAGGATAACAAAGAGGCAGCACAGATTTGAAAATAAATAAACAAAGGGAAAGAGAGGCAAGGAGACAAGAGCAGACATTATGTCCAGAGACAGAAATATACTGATGAAGGGAAGAAGACGTGAGAGGAAATGAAAGGGAGAGATGAAAAAAAAAAAAACAGAAAGATGAAGAAGGGGAAGCTGACAAGGGAGGGAGCATTAGAGACACTCAAACCGACAGAAGAGAGGAGAGGAAGAAACGGCGAGCGGATCCTAATACTTAACGAACCACAGGGGACCGAGGAAGACAACTGACCCGTTGTCTTTTGGAGAAACACCCAGTTGAGCAAAGCGGACAATCTCTCTGCAGCACAAGACTCGGCTCTGCGGCCCCCACTGGCTCCCACCGCCTTCATTCTGTTCATTAGAAGTTTCTACAATTCCTCCGAGAGTTGTGGGAGAAGTGGGGCGCACGCTGCGCGGCGAGGAAAACTTTGCTTTTCACACCAATTTTAGGGCACCGTTGAGTGACTGCGCCCTCGCAAACAAGCTTTATTTCTTCATTTTTTGGAATCAAAGCGTTTGATGACTTGTTACATAATGGCATTACCAGCACTGGGTGTCTATGCATGGCTTGGTTTCTCCTGGGTGATTAGGAGGTTGATGCACAGTGCTGTGATGACATCAATATCCAGAGAGATACATGAGGCGGGGGTTCATAAACAGACAACACAAGGAGATGGATGCAGTACGGATTCAATTCAGAGGGAAATGAGGACAATTTTCATGGTCAAAGGCAAACTTGGTGGGATAATAAGTTTCCCAGTAGTGACTCCCAGTCCCACAATAGTGAAACCTGTCTGATCCAGTGCTATTCGGGATCCATCTCATACCTATACGGTGGCCCTGCAACTTAAGAAAACACACGCAAATAGACAAAAACACAAGCTAATTAATTAAACATCATTCATTTGACAACACATGCGCAGCATTTAGCCAATGCGCTGCAAATACACACAGCACAACCAAATACATCAAGCTCGATGGTGTTTTTTTTCCCCCAACTGCTCCTTCCAGGCAGCGCTGCGACCGCTGCCTTCAAGGCACTTAACCTTAACCGTAACCATAACCAGTGCCTCCCAACGGTGCCTTCCATGCAGCGCTGCCTGGAAGGCACCGTTGGGGGCAAAAAACACCGATAAACATACATCAACGCATTGCAAATATAGAAACTGACAGATTGGATTGGATAACGTGGGTGGCGAAAATGAAAATAGCTCCGCTTCACGGCGCTTTGCAGCACTTTGCAGCGCATCTGCAGCGCATCCACGTCCGGTATGTTTTCGTTGTTAGGAGGTGAGGTGGATGGGTCAAAAAGTCACAGGACTTTCACTCGGTGTTTGGTGTTTTTTGCCTTCCAGGCAGCGCGGCAATGGTTATGTTTAGGGTTAAGGTTAGGGACGTTGGAGACAAAAAACACCATTGAGACTTTCACTCAGGCGACTGGAGTTTGTGTCCCATTTGAAATTAAAATTAAATGGCAAGTTTTTTTGTTTTTTTTTACTTTACGGAACTACGTCATATTCTGCGTCAGGTGCGTAATCGAAGTTGTTTGTTCAAGCAGCAATTACAATGCATATTTAGGTTTATAGCTTCAGTGCCCTTTAGTGGCAGTGGTAATTATGATGGGAGCAAAGCAGGAAGTAAGGTGAAAGTATGAGCTCAATAACAATGGCAGATTCTGCGTAAGGAGGTTGATACTCCATCAATTCAATAGGGCTGTTCCTGGAGGTTGGGGGGACACGAGCGAGACCGTTTAACAAGAGTACAGCCATACACAAGTACACATAGTACAGCTGAGGCTGAATGTCATTTGGAAAATTAAAATCTTCACCTGATGATGGGGCCAGAAGAAAAGTTGAGGCACTACCAAAGTTATTACAATTCATCCTGAGGCGGACATGAATGACTGTATCAAATGTCACGGCGATCCTTCCAATAGTTATTGAGACATTTTACGCAAAAACCACAAAATGTCACACCTTGTGTCGGCGCTAGAGGAAAAGGCAGTTTTTTTTATTAGTTCCTCTTTAAGAGAAAGGACTTTTTTTTTTTTTATAGTAAAGATATTCTCAACTGACGGCGTTAAGTAGCACACCTTTAAATTACTGTACAGTGGTTTTCTCAAGGGCAGCCCAGAAGCATGTGAGAAAAGAGGCTGTTTCTGCTGGCAGCAACAAACACTGGGATATTACATTTTCTAACTCTTCCTGACACTGGCCAGTTTACCGATACCGGAGCAATTTCAACTCTACGACACACTGAAGGCAACAAGAGGACAACGTGCAATACAACAGGAGTTTTTGAAACAGCGAAGTCTTTGTTTTCTTAGTCAATCAGTGGTTTCTATCCTGAGGATTGGGACTTAAATTCAAATTTTTAGAAAGATCTTTAACAAAGAGTTGCAGATTCTTGGTACAGTTGGGAAAACTTGGGATCTTCTGAGGAGCTAATCATAAAGATGTCGTCTCATTCTAACTGGCATTAAAGAGCTGCCGTCGCTTACTTTCCAATGGTTCAGTGTAATTAACAGTGTGCCTTGGCCAACGGTAATAAAAAAACGCTGCAGTGAAATTAAAGGAAATGAAGGTGAGCACACCTGGGAAATCCAAAAGAGGAACAGTTTTACAGACTGCGCTCGCACTTCCAGAAAACAGACAGCTTGGATAGAGCGAAACACACACACACACACACACACACACACACACACACACACACACACACACACACACACACACACACACACACACACACACACACACACACACACACACACACACTGTAACTTCTAATTAAAAAGGTTTTAGCAATTGTTCACAGAGGATCTCCCATCAAGACCTGGTTCAGTGGTGATATATTAACTTGAGCTATTTGGAAAAAAACTGCCACTAAAGACTAGTGGAATAAAAAAATTAAAATAAAATAGCAACTTTAAATGTAACCTATAAGACCAAATCAATGTCTGACTGCGTCTTCATTAGCGACGCTTGGTCACATTTTGCTTTTGGAAAATTGATAATGGTTTTTCGGAAGCCTGCATAAAAGCCTACACCCCTGCTTGTTTTCTTAATTGCTCTCATTGTCATTAGGAAGTAGAGCATGACACCTCAGTGTAACACGATGCATTTGAAAAGAGAATGTGTAGAAAATGGCACCCTGGAGGATGATGGGGTTGTAACGGGCAGCACAATGGCTGGAGACACACTTCTGGAGCAGAAGAACTGAGCGTTTAGATGCAGCGGACAGAATACCCCACTAAACCGTGGAGTGTGTGGAGTGTGTGGAACGCCAGAGCTGCGAGCCGGTGCCGGCTGGCAGACAGCGAGATGCTGGCGCCGGGGCAGGCGAGCCCAATACGCTGGCACCGCTGCAGCTATAGAGCTGTTGTGTGATATCACAGCGAAACAGATTGAGATTAGCCTGCCATGATCCACAGAGGAGAAACGAGGGATGGAAGAGGAAGCGAGGGAAACGGAGACAGAGCTGTAGAGCAGCTTTCATTATTTGGAAGGGGGTTCTTAAAAGTAGACAAGGGGAGAAAGATATTTTCTGCCTTTTTTTTTTACATTCTCTACTTACATAGCCTACTTCAAGCTGTTCTCACATAGCCACGAAAAGTTATGCACTGTCATTTGTATGTATTCCATGTATTTTTCTTGAATGCACCACCATGACTGCTGCTATATAAGACTGCTTTGGTCTACAGAGTTTGTGTCCTGGGAGAAGTTAAGGGGAAAACACAAGACGTGTTCGTGTCCCAGGGGTACTACTCAAGGGGACTAGTGTTTAAATCCAAACCACAAGCTTTTTTTCTAATCTTAACTAGTCGTTGTGGTGCCTAAACCTAACTGTCGTCGCTGCATGACACTCACCTTTTGTCGGCTAAGCTTATGTAACGGATGCTGAAAGAACTGCACCCAGCTGACAGTAACCTTTTCTCGGCTAATTTTAACTTTAAAGACTGCTAAACTTAACTGTCATGTGACCTGCCGTCATGTGACCTGCCGTCATGTGACCGGTCATCACGTGACCGGCTGACGGTCGCCTAATTTCGTAGGATGTGCATAAGATTTCGTATGATACCTTGACGAGGCAGATATTCCCCGACATCAGACCACCTAAACCGGGACCAAGTCAACACAAAGACCAGTGTATCGAGAACGAGACAAGATCAAGACTTTGAGGGTTTGAGAGTCAAGACTAAGACCAAGGCAGGGCAAGACCGAGTCAAGACTAAGACCAAGGCAGGGCAAGACCGAGTCAAGACTAAGACCAAGGCAGGGCAAGACTGAGTCAAGACTAAGACCAAGGCAGGGCAAGACCGAGTCAAGACTAAGACCAAGGCAGGGCAAGACCAAGTCAAGACTAAGACCAAGGCAGGGCGAGACTGAGTCAGGACCAAGTCCAAGGCAGGGCGAGACCGAGTCAAGGCCAAGACCAAGGCAGGGCCAGACTGAGTCAAAACTAAGATCAAGGCAGAGCGAGACCGAGTCAGGACCAAGTCCAAGGCAGGGCGAGACCGAATCCAAACCAAAACCAAAGGCGAGACCGCATCAAGACCATGACCAGACCAGTGCCAGAGCTTCTCCTGTCTCCCGCATTCACTTTCTTGGGAGTGCGTGTTAAAGGGTCTGGGAGAAGTGATTAACAGTAACAAATTTCAAATTAGAAATGAGCCAAGTTGTTGGTTGCATTTGAAGCAGAACTTGGGATGTCTCCTGATGTTTTACATCTAATTACAGCAATGCACGGGCAATTTAGCGATATCCCTGCAGTTGTGGTCTTGACCGGTCTTGAAATAAAATCCAGAGTCCTCTTTATACGAGACCGAGACAAGGCTGAGTAAAAATGCGGTTGATTCCGAGACGAGGCCGAAAAAAAGAAGTGGTCTTGAGTCTCTCGAGTACTACAACACTGTCTCCTGGAGTGAAACTTCCTCTTCTTCTCTTCTCTTTTCTCGTTCCCTTCGCTCTCTGCTCCCATCATGTCCTATAGGAGGTGCTCCAGTGCCTTCCAGCGTGCTTGGCACATGAATAGATCAACACAGCAGAGTGGCCTTTGATGGTATTAGCTCTGTGCTACATGAGGGCGTGTTAGAGAGGGAGTTTTTCCACACAGCATGATGTCGAATGTGCATTCTATATTTATGTTCTATACTGTATGAAGCACTGTATAGAGTTTATAACAGCAGGGATTTGCTAAATTGGATTAGCCATTATCACCGAGGATTACACATGTGATGGCAGTAGCCATGGGGACAATCCCCCATGTAGCTTGATTGACAGCTGATCAGCTCTGGCATGTGATGTGAGGCCCACGCACTGTGAGTGGGCGATGCCTTGAGGCAAACAGCAGCTAGGAAAAAACAGTTTGTGAAGAGCAGCTGATTGGCTGGCCGGTGACAGCTCAGGATCAAGATACAAAGCTGTCATCTCCTGTGTGTTGGATTTATTTGTTTGCTTCCTTGTTGCTTGTATGGATTTTGAATTAATATTCTCGCTAGTTTATTTTAATCAGAAGGCTTAAGAAGATAAGGAAGATTAATTACAAAATGTTTCCATTTAAAGAGTCCCAAAATATACCACAGTCCATGTTACTGTTTATGGAAGTTCAGGGCTGCTAATATTAAAAGGAAATAATTCAGTCAAATTGAAAGTTCATTTTCCATTTGTGGGCACATTATAAATACAATTGCAATACAAATGCATCATTACTGCATGCCAAAATGAAATACCAAATCATTTCCAATGTGTTGAGTGCCTTTATTCACAAGTTATTTAGGCATAACACTGCCGTAAGGTAAAGGGAAAAGGAGATTTTTATTTTCAGAAGATTGTTAAACGGGACTTTTAAATGAAAAATGGAGTTGTGTCCTAAATTGAGCTAATTTATAATTATACTCAGTCCCTCCAGAAAAACGCGATTATGCGATCGCATAATTCAAGTCCAAAATTGCCAATTTCCGCGCAAAATATGCGGGGCTTGCATGATTTCATAATCCCCACATTTTTGTTGAAAAAAAAGTCACATAATATATCTTAGCAGAAAGTTGAAAAATGTTGCGTTTACTTCACACAAGAGCAGCCATTTTCCCCTGTTGCCATGGGAACGTTACGAAGTGACGTAATTACGCGACGTGAACATCATCGAAAAGCAGGGTGTTGGAGGTTGAATTTGAACAATGTACTTTGAGTCTCTTAAGTTGGTATCAGAAAGCTATCTTAATATCTGATGTCTACTCAAATTTCTTTGTTTAAGTGCTCCTGCTGTCTATATTATTAACGATTTTTGAAAGTCTGTCTCTTTTGTATCTTTTATTTCCCTCTGTTTAGACTATTACTTTTATTTTTACTTTAATATTATATTATTTGTATATATTTTTGTATCTTATTTGTTTACGTATTGCGATGACTGAATATCTGTAAACTATTTTTTGAAATAAAGTTTTAAAAAAAAAGAAGGGTGTTGGGGGAATCACTTTTTTTTCTCTTTTTCATCAAACCGCAGTTTTTGCAAGTTCCCGCAATTTTTGCAAGTTCCCGCAATTTCATAAAATAAAATAATACGCATAAATGCGGGAGAGAAATGCGCAATGCGGCTGTGACCCCTGTCAATCTGCTGCCTGTTAGAGACAGACCATAACTGGGCAGGGGTCACACCGTTAACCTCAGTCCGCTTTAATGAACCCTGAGGTATTTACTCTGGTGTGTGGATGGGATCAGTGGTGGAATGTAACTAAGTACATTTACTCAAGTACTGTATTTCTACTACAAATCTGAGGTACTTTCCTTGAGTCTCTTCTTTTCACGCCACGTTCTACTTCTACTCCGCTACATTTCAGAGAGAAATATAGTACTTTTGACTCCACTACATTCATCTGACATCTTTAGTTACTAGTTACTTTACACATTAAGATGTTTGCACACAAAACACATGTAGTTTATAAAATACAATGTTTTATTATTAATTAACCTACCCAACAATATACAGGCCTACAAGTCCAGCTGAACTCATTAACCCATTAAACACTTAGTTGATTGACAGAACAATTTGGATCGTTTCCAGTTTCTAAAATGTGAGGATATTTCTGCATTGAGTACTTTTACTTTTAATACTTTAAGTACATTTTCCTGATTATACTTACATACTTTTACTTCAGTAACATTTCCAATGCAGGACTTTAACTGTAACAGAGTATTTTTACAGTGTTGTATCAGTACTGTAACTTAAGTAAAGGATCTGAATACTTCTTCCACCACTGCATGTGATTGACTCTACAGAAAGGCATGTGTTTCTATCATGCAACAGGTTGTGTCTGTCTGTGTGTGTGTGTGTGTGTGTGTGTGTGTGTGTGTGTGTGTGTGTGTGTGTTCCATAGGGAGTGTGGACAATGTGTACTGTAAGTGTTTGTGTTGTGGCCATGCTAGAGAAGGATGACCAAAGTCTTAAATCATGAAGCCCTCGGTTGTCATCGCACAGCGTGTGTGTGTGTGTGTGTGTGTGTGTGTGTGTGTGTGTGTGTGTGCCGTGCGCACATGCTCACATGGCCAGTGGAATAAATAGCACTAATGTTTTTCAGGCACGTCACCTTCATTTGCACACTCAGCACTCTCCCTTTGTGGCTCCGACACGGACACAATATAAAAACACATGCACACAAAGTCTTTAACCTTCATTGAGAGGTTTAACAGCAGCGGGATGAAAAAAGATTGAGTCACTGTAATATATCACACTCATCAAAGTCTATTAAAAGTCAACAGAGATAAATATTCACACACAACTTTATTTTATTTAATGCAATGCTAATCAAATCAAATGAATCCAACTCTGCTGTCTCTCTCGTCTATAAAAATCATCTTAGTGACGATAGAGTAAGGAGTTGACTTAAAGTGCTCATATTATGCTTTTTGGTTTTTCCCCTTTCCTTTATTGTTATATATTGTAGTATCTGGAGATATAACTGGTATTTACGCTTTATCTGAATTATCTATATGACTTGTAGATTCGGCATAATGATGATCCAGATGAACATAGGAAATGGCCACAGGAAACATCTGGAAAGCATTATCCATGGGGCCTCATCTTCATTACAGAGAGGTCTTTGTTGGACATGCGCAAATTGGTTAAATTATTGTTCCCACCCCCATATATGATACATAATTACAGATATATATACGGTTTTCAAACAAAGAAAGGCAGAGTGACTATTCAGAGAATTGGGTGCTGTTGCTCTCCGAGCTCCTGCAGAAGCTTGTAAATTGATGCTGAATTCTTTGATGTAAATAAACTTTTATAATCAAGAACAGTGTCAGCGGATTCCTCTCCATACAACATCACAGCATCGCTACTAAATAAACCACAATATATTTTTTGTGCATGTTATAGGTTTACAAAGTAAAAAAGCCCAAAGTCCAGCCCAAAGGGACTTACCATCTCCAACAGAAAACACTGTTCACCAACTGCTCCAAACAGCTCTACTGTAGTCCAGCCTTTACTTCAGAGACAAATGTGGGTCACTTTGTAACACACGTTATAATGCTCGCCTAGCTGCTAGCATGGCACTCCCTCATACTCTGCTTCTGACTGGCTAGTAGTCTTTAAGTAGCAACTGCGCATGTGCGACTCCCAACAAAGATGGAACAGAAGTGAGATGTCTCTGAAGAAAAACCAAGAGACATGTGTCATCAACAATTTTACAAATCACCAGCAGCTACGCAACATCCTTTCATTTCTTCAAAGGTTCTGTCCAAATTTTGCCTCATTTAGTGACAGTTTTTTTTTCTTCTTGGTGAGAGGCAATAATGATGATGTTCTAGTTTCTATTTTTGATCTCTTTTTTTTTCTCTTTGATGAAACAGAATGGAACTTGATTGATGTGCGGCCCCTTTGCAGCAGCCCTGAGCTCATGCTCTAATGGGAACACAAGATTATGATTGAGTTTGATATGACGACAGTAATGTTTATTACTTTTGGTAGATTTTTCATTGGCTAAAATAGGCGATATAAAGGTTGGTGAGCGATCCCGACAACAATCAGTCACCGTCAAAAAATATGAAGAAGAATTCTCGTGGCCACGAGATACGTATCTTGAGGCCTCGAGATACGTATCTCGTGGCCACGAGATAATTCTTCTTCATATTTTATAGCCTATTTATACTTTTTACATGTATATATGTCACAAAGTGGAGCCAGGCAGCCAGAGTTTTCTTATGTTGTATATAGTGTGGTGTTTCGGGTGTTTTATTTTGTATTATGAATGGCTGAGACACAAGGAGGAAAGACGAGCGGATAGAGAGCGAAAAAGAAACGTTGGGGACGGAGCACAGATAGACGGGCAGGACAGTGGAGCCGGAGCCGGAGCCGGAGCCGGAGCCGGAGCCGGAGCCGGAGCCGGACGACAGCTGTGGATGTTTGGCGGTGGATGTTTGGTGGATGTTTGGCCCTCTTCCCCCCTCCCTCAAACAGAAAGGGTAAAGACTGTAGTCCCTTTCTCTATTGAAATCAGATTTTCTATATTTGCCCAAATCGCACTCGCACAACGCCAACGCACCGATCCTCCAAACATCCATAGCTGTTCTCCGGCTGCACTGTCCTGCCCGTCTATCTATGCTCCGTCCCCAACGTTTCATTTTCGCTCTCTATCCGCTCCTCTTTCCTCCTTGTGTCTCAGCCATTCATTATCAAAATGTGGAGCGCGTTCCGTGTTCCTCCAGCATCTCTCCTGATGAGATCTGCCTCAGGTGCGCTGGGAGGAGTCTTCCGTTCTGTGCCAGGCAAATCAAAACACCACACTATATACAAAATAAAACACCCGAAACACCACACTATATACAACATAAGAAAACTCTGGCTGCCTGGCTTCACTTTGTGACATATATACATGTAAAAAGTATAAATATAGGCTATAAAATATGAAGAATTATAAAGGACTATGGATATGCAGCCTACAAGATTTACATTACTGTATTAACAGAATTGTGATGAACAGTACTAGTAAATAAATAGAAGCAGAACTGCAGCAAACTATATTGCACACTGAATATTAAATAATATTAAAAAAATATTGCACAGAACTACACTTCATCTCTACACTATCTTGAGGCCTCAAGATAGTGCATCTTGAGGCCTCAAGATAGTATCTTGAGGCCTCAAGATACTATCTCTATAATTTTTTTGACAAAGTGGGACCAGGGGGGCTCCGTAGGTTATAAAAGAAACTTCTTGTAATATTGTGATAATTTCACCTGACAACAGAAACAGAAACAACGTCAATTAGAACCAGTCCAAACTGATGCTGATTGAGGTTGAGTAAACAAAAGACTGTGGGGAGGAAAGGTCATTTTGTTTGTATTAACCCTCCTGTCGTCCTCGGGTCTAATTTGACCCATTTTCCAAAAATGTCGATATCAGAAATTTGGGTTTCTTTCAAAAAAATTGTCAAAAAAAAAAAAAAAAACTCACGTGGACGGCTGCCTACAATGCTCTTAACAAGTAAAATGAAAGATCAGTTCACCACTTTCATTGAATTTCTGTGTATTATTCAATTTTATAGCATTTGGAAAAATAAATGATAAAAGATTGTTGGAAAAAGTGACAAATATGTGGAGAGAAAACACAAAAACTTCAAATAAAATCGACAAAAACATATGTATGTATATATATATATATATATATATATATATATATATATATATATTTCTCTACTGTTGTTGGTTTTTGCTACTATTGTTTTTCAGGCTATGTCTACATTTCTGTATGTCTTGGTTAAAATTAAACCCAATAAAGATATTGTTTAAAAAAAAAAGACTGCAGGGAGAGTGGTGTGTGCATCCCGTTTAATAGTTAACACTGACTTCTTTTAACAATGACCACCATCTTCACCTCAGTTTAACCAAGTACTTATTCTGGCATCGATGACAATAGTTCCATAACATTGAACACCATCATTTTTCTCACAGCCTGACCACATAGTTTTAGTGCCTTCACTTAACCAAGCCAGATAAGAATACTACACACATGGGTAGTTTTAAAGTCAGCAGCAGTGGCAGCAAAAACTGTCCTGTCCTGTTAGTAGTGTCCTGAGGAGTGTCCCGGGAATATAGAGCAACCTTGATCTTAGCACCAAGCTTGGGCTAGCACAAAGAATGGAAACCGGGGGAGACAGCTAAGCCTGGTTCTGTCCAACAAAATCCACCTAGCGGCACCTCTTAAGTATACTAAATTAACATGTTATAATCTAATTTATTTAATACGTACAAAACATGTAAGTATAAACAGCAATTAGCCTTTTTACAAGAGTTTATGAGAGGGACTATTTCTTAGCGTGGAGCAGTAACTTCAGTCTGCCAGGCAATTGATCCTAGATTTGATAGTTAAGGTTTTTTTTTTTTTTTTTTACTTTAGGAGACTAAAAGTACTTGGAAATGTAAGAAAAGACTGTGGTTAAAACAAAGTAATGTTAAAGGCTAGGTCTGGTGAGATTTATAATTTTTTTTATGGTCAACAAATCCAAAGAAAAGAGCAGACTCAACGGTGCGTTAGTGTGACATAAAACTATCATCAGACCAAAACACACTCTCATCTCTCAACCAGGGTTTCCTTACACATCCTTCAGCTCTCCATGTATGAACAGTGTTCAGCAAGAGAACAGATAAAATGTGTGTGCCGTGAGGTTTTAGCTCTCATAAAATATGGATTGGCTTTTTTTCCCATCCGGTCTTTCCCCCGTACTCTCGTACAGCAGCATGTCTTCACAGAGAGGAAGGAAGAAACCCCAGCTCAGAGGCCGAGGGATCTGTAGTACAGTACCACGCACACACACACACACACACACACACACACACACACACACACACACACACACACACACACACACACACACACACACACACACACACACACACACACACACACACACACACAGAACAGCTGTTTCACCTTCTTCTACTTTCTGACAAAAATTCACATATAAAATGTATGGCTGAGGAACACACAGAAGCCAACAGTTCAACAAAATATTATGGATATTATGCACAGAAGCGCATACGCACATACGCGCACACACACGCAGACACGCACACACACACACACGCACGCACGTAGATGCCCCACAGCAAGAGACCAGCTTCATAAATATTCATACATTCCCATGATTCGTACATTCCCATGTCTGCAGAAATGTAAATAAGTCAACAGTCGTGAAATTGCGGCCATCTGGTCACTCTGGGGGGAGAGAGGGAGTGAAAGTGAAGGAGAGAGGAGGTGAAGGGGGAGAGTACGAGGTGGAGGACGATGAAAGGGGAAGGTGAAAAAAGCAGTTGGCGAGGAGAAAGAAGAAAGAGGAGGGCTAGAGGAGGGGGGAGTCAAATCACCCAGATTATTTTCCACTTTCAGCATAACGACTCTCGCTTTATTTCGCGTGCAATTACTTAATGATAAATATCCTGGAGAGCCTATCCATTTTGTATTCTTTGTGGTGGAGAGCAGCAGCTGTAGTGAGGGCTGAGGAATGACGAACATCTGTTTTACATGAGGAGAGCTAATGTCTCTGGGCGCCAGAGCTTCACGGGCTGGGATCTTCTATCACAGTTTGGAGTCACGCTCCGTGTGCTGGGAAGCCAAAGTGCAGTTTAAAAACTGGACCCGAGTCGGCATTAGGAGGTAAACTTACATTAAAAGCTGTGCTGCACATATGTTTTCATCTTCAATGGATCAAATGACTATGGCTGCATTTACACTACTTTGTTTTGGTTTGTGAGTCGCGTTTTGAGCCAGAAAACGATCTCTGTGCACACAACAGTAGCAGAACTAATCTCCGTTTAACACTAACACTCCCAAAACGCATATCACAAGACCATTCACATACAACTGGGTGTACTATCACCCTGAGGTGAAATGAGTCCGGCTAAACAGGACGTTTTGTTTTTAGAGCAGCCTGAAAAAGAGTTAAAATATGTCTTTAATTAGCATCCTAAAAAACAGTTAAAATATTGCTTTAATTGGACATTTTCAAAGCCTTTAATTTGAACAATCCTTCATCAGAATGGTCCGATATTACCTGAGTGACAGTCTGGGGGTGGTGTGCTATCACTCTGAGGTGAAATGAGTCTGGCTCAACAGGAGTTTTTTTTTTTTTTTTTTCGATCAGCCCGAAAAAGAGTTGAAATGTAGCTTTAATTTTCAAAGCCTTTAATTTTAAATTAAAAACAAAAGCTCCTGTTGAGACAGACTCATTTCACCTCTTTTTTCAGGCTGCTCTAAAAAACAAAACGTCCTGTTTAGCCGGACTCATTTCACCTCAGGGTGATAGTACACCCAGTTGTACGTGAATGGTCTTGTGATATGCGTTTTGGGAGTGTTAGTGTTAAACGGAGATTAGTTCTGCTAAAAAGAAACCTCCTGTTTAGACGGACTCATTTCACCTCAGAGTGACCACAAAGTGCAGTTTGGTGCATCCAGCCAGGCTCACCTACAGCCGGAAGAGGGACTTCTGCAGAAAACGGAGGCTTAAAGGTCTTTTCCTCAGAGGAGCTGGGAAAGGGACTCGTAGAGGAGAGGGAGGAGAGGGAGGAGAGGGAGGAGAGGGAGGAGAGGGAGGAGAGGAAGGCTTTGCCACGAGTCTCTCTTGAGCAGATGTTCACCATGGTAAGCCTCGCTGATGGTCACACTGGAGACCAATGTGGCTGTGCTCTTGAACGATGAGCTGGAAGTACTGCAGCAGGAGGAAGTGGAGGTATATGAAACACAGGACTTCCTGGTTCAGGACTGTGATGAGAAGAAGAAGAAGAAGAAGAAGAAGAAGAAGAAGAAGAAGAAGAAGAAGAGAGCGTGCCTTTTTGCTGTTGCTTTCATGTTTCCACTAAGCAATAAGTCCAATCCCTCTGCAATAACATTGTTAAATACATTCAATAAATACTATTCATTTGTCATTAACAATTCTCTCTATAGTTATTGTTTATGTACTGTTTTTTGCATAGGTGTCAATTTTGAGTAATATTTAAGAAATCTGTTCAACATTGCCTCATGAATGCCCTTGAAAACAATCGAAATGCTATCGCTGCATCAGTGTCCCAAAAAGTTCCATGATTTTCAACAATGAATTCCCAAAACCTCAATATACATATATAGAGTTGGTTTGATTTAGATAGCATCTTTCAAAATAATATCCTACTACTTGTCAGTCAGCATTTCATTCCCTTGCTTATACAGTACATGCAACTAAAAATTCAGCTGACTGTACTGGACAGTAGTTTCATATTTTTAACACATTTTAGCTCCGTATTTTAGTCAGCTATAAACACTTCTCTGGTTCGAATGGCATACGTTGCCACAAGGTTTGGATTCATAAGACTTCCCACTGTTTGTATGTATGTGTGTGTGTGGATTTTAATATTTTAAGAAAAGAAAAAAATAATTAAAATATAAATTACATTATATAAATTCAGCATATTTGCTGTTATCACTAGAAGATGGCTTTTGCTTCTGCTAAGCTGAGCCAAACTCATCCGGGCAGCCCTGACCAGGCTATGCATGCATAAGTAACCATACTGCTGATACTGTGCTGGGAGGCACAAAGAGAACTCGTACAATCTAGGCCAGAGCACTTATCGTGTCTGTTTGCTTTGCTCTCCCAGTTACTGTGTGAAGTTTTAAAACCTCATGAAGCCCGATGAGAAGTTTTGCCCCTACTGTACATCCTATCCTGTCTTTGGCTTTTGATTCATTTGGTTCTGGATTTTGTCTGAGAATTCAAAACCTTGCTTGCTTACAGTTTTATTGAAAGATACTACTTGGTTTTTATTACATCACATTCTGGCAGGAAAATGGGTTTCAGATTGGAACACATACATACAATACATACAATACATACAAATTAGAATTTTTTTCCTCAGTTACTTTCATGACTTATTTATGAAAGCACAATAAGACAGAGATGAAACTCTGTTACTGTTATTAACTTTGTCTCTCTTTTAGACAATTTCTTAACCGTAGTGCTGCTGAATCACTAAATCTTCTTCCAGCTCAGAGTAAATCTCAGTATTTGGTGATGTTATGATGTTCAATAACACAGTTATTAGTTCTATATGTTCTATAACATAGTTCTGTTAAATCTTATCATATAGGTCTGGTATATCGAAGCTGTCCCCGAGTGCCTAAATGCCTGCCATTTTGGACGATATTATTAATATAGGTAGTCTATATATCAGGTTTCCCTACACTGTGCGAGAACAGGCCGAATTCATAATGCAATTTGCCGCAATTCGTCTGAGAAGTTTTTTGCTTTCCCCCCGCCAGTCGTCATGATTCGAACGAACGAAAGAACAACTGCCAGGGTCATTAACGTACTGATCAGCATTCATGAGGTGCTTTGCATTGACTATTTATGGTTAAAAATGGGCGTGTACAGGGCGGGATAAGAGGCTGATCCACGTACGCACACTTGTGGGTAATCTCTGATTTATAATGGGAACACTGCTTACAGGTGTGAGGTTTTATAAATCTGAATTTTTTTTTTGCCGTATGCCATTTTTGGTACACTTTTAGTAAGGATCCTACGCACAGTTTTTGTAAATGAGACCCCAGGTCCTTAAATTGCATCCACGTTCCCTTCACTTGCTTCCCTTCCTCGCGTCTTAGTCTGTCCCACCGAGGAAGCGTGGCAGAGAATGAGGAAATCATGCGAGGAGAGAGGAAACGAGAAAAACTGTTTTTTATAGGGATGAGCTTTAGAGGTAGATGTATTTTTGAACTTCTCTAAATGTTGGACTGTTCCTTCAACTTACGCATGAGCATAGCTGATTGTGATCTTTGCAGTGCTTTTTAGTTGGTAAACATAGCACTCAATTAATAAAAGATCATTTCTGATATATTATTTAGATAGTAGCAAAGCACAATGAAAGGAAGATCACCCCGTTTGTCTTTGTGCTTTCAAAACGTTCCACAGCAAGGTGAGAAGGGTTTGGAGAGGTCAGTGTGACTGATGAGGACATCAGAAACAACCTTGATCTCTATATCAAATGGTATGACATAACAAGCCAAAACTGGCCTTAAAATTACCTGGAGTCATCAATAATGAACTGACTTTTTTTTTCGTTTGAAATGGTATCTCACATGATTAAAGAGCGCAGCTTTAACCCATGAAAAAAGGGTGGCCACATGTGCACATTATAGTCCTATAGTGTGAAAGTAGAAGTGTGTGTTTGTGTGTCCAAGGTCTGCAGTGATTGATGTTCCTTCAGAGGCCTCGGGGCTTTGGGGACCTGTAGATATGACCTGTGCAGATGTGTGTGGATCAGCAGCTCCGCTATGACTGACTGCTTACCTGGAGGAACACTCTATAGATGCCTCCTCTGACCTTCTCCTGAGTGGCAAACACAGGGGACACTCTTTGTATGTGGAGGGCAGCAACTCTGTGTGTGTGTGTGTGTGTGTGTGTGTGTGTGTGTGCGTGCATAAATGTCCTAATGCACTGGCAGTTAAACACACATCCCAAAACATCCAGTGAACATTCCTTATCTTCCTAGAAGTGTAAAGGACTGATAACCAAAATGCACAGCACCACCTCCTCCTTTATTATAATAAGCCTCTAAAAGAAACCAATCACAGCAGAGTATTTACCCTGTGGTGTAATTCTAACCCAATCATTCAGATACATCTCGGGCTCTACCCTTGAGACAAACAACACACACACACACACACACACACACACACTCTTCCGGCTCCATTGACTTCTGCCTACCTTTGTCCCTCTCTTTGCTCAAAGAAATGTGTTTTAGAAATAAGTCAAAAAACCCGGTAATACATTTTTGCACACAGGTTTGGGCGGAGAGGGCAAAGTAAAGAAGGATGGAATGAAAAGAGGCTGATCGGAGAAAAAGTAGAGTACTAGGTGGAGAGATAATGGAAAGAGATGGAGGTAGAAGAATGTGGAGGTATGAAATGGAGTAATACTCCGAATTTAATAATACCTTTTTATGTAAGGGCACTGGTGTGAGACTTATATTATTACAACAGCACGGTAGATGGCGATAGCGCACTCATGCATACGTGCGTTGTTGTTTTTTTCCGGGCAAGCCATCATTTTAGAATCTGTACTGTAAAACACCAAACAACACAAACATACACAGAAATTACAGAAAACTAGGATCGCATTACACATGGACACACGCACACACAGACACACACACACACACACACACACACACACACACACACACACACACACACACACACACACACACACACACACACACACACACACACACACACACACACACACACACACACACACACACACACACCATTACAGCAGAGTTCAGGCATCCTAAGTGCAATATGCTGTTCACACCCACTGCCTCGTACTGCATGTTCTTAGAAGCACACAGTGTCATGAATGTGTGACAGGCAGACACTTTTGCATCTACATGTACAGTATGAAAGATCCTCTATACTAAAGATAGCGCATTCTAAGCAACGCCCTAAAGGGGCGTGGCTCATTTGAAAGTGTAGTGAACGTCGTGTGGATGGATGAAATCTCATACTTAAATAATTTGCTAGTATGTTCTTTTGCTAACGTTAGATATTTACACAGCTAAAAGACATATTTAGCATCACAGAGATTAGTTTTGTTAAGGCGTTCACGAACAAAATCTGACGTTAGCTTCTCTGTGTTGCCAGATCTCGCGAGAGTTTGGCCCTGAGACAGAAACAGGTCTCAAACAAAGTTCATTTTCTCCTGATGTGTCCGTCTGAAAAATGCCATTTTAGTGTCAGAATGTTCTGGAGATATGTGGCTTGTGAAAAATATTTACTTTGGTGACTATGGGGGCGAAAGAATCGCTCACAATCTGTGTTCACGTCCACTTCTTCCATTGGAATCAATGCACTCAGGACCAGTAGGGACTGTGTGTAAATGATTGCGGTGTGGTTCAACCTTTTACTGGTTGAACAGTATTGGTACAACTCAGTTCAACAAATAAACAAGAATTTAAAATGGTGTACCCTTACCTAATCTTAACATTTAACTGTAATATGCTACGGAATCATATTTTTTTTCTCTTTTCTTCTACTTATCGACAAGGGAAAATGGAAATGAAATATATATCTAGGGTGAGAAAAAGTTAATATACCCACCTGCTCTCGCAAAAAAGGCAGACTGCCCGCCCTTGGCCAAAAGAAAAATATATACTGCACATATCTACATACGTTCATAATCCTCCTTTCTTTACCACTTCCCTACCTAATAATTTTCATGCAGTCCCTAAGCCTTCATTTCAAATAAGTAGAATGGTTTTAAACACTGACGTCTGAATCTTATGAAATGTTGTTAACACGGTCGCTTCCAGCAAGCATCATTTAAAATGTTTGCAATTTAAATTGAAATAATGAAGACAGAAGAGGTCTTCTTTAAAACCATATAGTTGTTGGCCCTAAAACTTGTGCCTGTCGTCGAATTCAGGAATAGGTCTTTCTATAGGGGCCTGTGCTCAGGTAGTCAAGCATGATGCATCATGCGCCTCAATTAACCAAACACATACATACTGTACGTATCAACGCAGAGACTGAGCTTTCATGCAGAAGAAATCCCTATCCTCTAAATAGAAAGGAACATGTGTCCCTCCCATTGAATACAAATGAATAATTGAGGGCAGACACTAACACAGACACAAGGAAGTGTGACTTTGAATTACAACCATGAACAGTGAATGTGTACAAGTATCTCACAAAGTCAAATTTGAAAATGCATCTTAGATTATTCTGTTCTTAACGTTTAAGAGGAAGTCAAACAATTTGACTTTTTACAGGTCAGGGCAGGGCTACTGCGAACGTGAGCGATGTGACTAAAGTTGTGAAAAGGTTGTCTGTGCGAAGTCTGAAAACGACATTTTGTTTGAAAAAGAAAGAAATCTGGAGGTGTGGGGTTAGCAAAAAGTAAGGTTACCAGACATCTGTAGCCCGCACTTCATCTCTGCTTGAGGCTAGCAGCTCCAGGCTACATTAGCCACTACTAGCATAACACACCCAAATCTGCGACTGTACTGTCGGCGGTTGAGTTGCATTGTGGGTTAATACGCTCCAGGTTTAGACATGGGGTTGCTGTATAGACTGTGTAAAGTAAAGCCAAAACATCTGGATCTCCCCCCTGGTGGCTGGCTGCAGTGTAGAATCATAAGCCCCGCTCCCTCCATGTTAGCGGATGGGACATGGGCCAAACTAAGAAATACAAGTACAAGTCAAAACACATTTTTCCCAAAGATGGTTTCTGTCAATTAAGGCAGTTCATATCACACTGATGTTTGTTCAAGTGTTCATTTTTCTGATAAGTTTGGTTTTTATTAGTTATTTGACGCTCTAAAAAACGGGCTGAAGCCCGATGACATGATTGACAGCTGTAATTGCAGTGGTGGAAGAAGTACTCAGATCCTTTACTTAAGTAAAAATACTAATACCACACTGTAAAAATAAGTAAAAGTCCTGCATTGAAAATGTTACTAAAGTAAAAGTATGTAAGTATCATCAGGAAAATTGACTTAAAGTATGAAAAGTAAAAGTGCTCAATGCAGAAAAATCTTTAGACATCAATTCACTAAATGTTTAAGCCTGTATATTGTTGGGTAGTTTAATTTATAATAAAACACCGTATTTGTATAAACTACATGTGTTTTGTGTGCAAAAATCTTAATTTGTAAAGTAACTAGTTACTAAAGCTGTCAGATGAATGGAGTCAAAAGTCCCAATATTTCTCTCTGAAATGTAGCGGAGTAGAAGTAGAACGTGGCACAAAAAGAAGGGACTCAAGGAAAGTACAAGTACCTCAACATTTGTACTTAGATACAGTACGTGAGTAAATATACTTGTTATGTAGTTACATTCCACCACTGTGTAATTGACTCGTGATTGGTCAGGCGGGTGTATGGGCGGGACTTAGATACCGCGGCTTCACCGCCCGATCACTACTGCGCAGATTCTAGCTCCAATATTACAAGACGGCAGCGCACGTATCTGGGATTTTTCGGCTTCACTTTTGTACACTGGAAGGAAGTACAGACCAGGAAGTGCAATGCTAAATCTGTGGAGTAGTCCCTTAAGAATAGTTGACCGATTATTAACACTACACCAGTTTTTGCTTAGTTGTTGCTTATTTAGAGGGCCTAAGAGGGTTTTCCTTACTTTTTATTTCCACTTAAAAGATTTTCTGAGATGACTCTGCCGCAAGAGGACCTCATTGAAATTGCTTTGGTGCATGGGGATGTAAAATTTAAACCAAACTGCTAAAAAATCTCAATGTTAAAACTGAACGCTGAGCAAAATACATCTGTTGATATGTTTAGAGACAGTTTCGCGAATCGGAAGTCTACATATTTGGGATCTTTCGAAACCAAAAGTCAAATTCAAAATGATATCGCAGACAACCCATCCTCCTCATTGTAGGGAAACTTCCGAAATGGCAGCAGCCTTTATTAAGAGTGGATCTGTCGCAAAGTGAAATGTGAAAGTAACAGGACTGTGTGACTCTCGTGTCCAGGCTCTGGCACTGAGGCATGCTGGGATGTGTACAGTAACAGTCAGTTGCAGCGAGGGTTGACATGAGGTGACTGTCAGACAGCTCCATCTGATTCTGCATATATAAAATGTGCTCCTTTGTCGCAGCCACTTATCCCTCCCATCCATCAACGTCTAAATGTGACGGAGCCGAGCTATGGATTGGTGCCTCGTGGACGAAGGGAGACGGGGGGGGGGGGTCGGGGGAGTGGAAGTGGGGAGAGATGGGGAAGGACAGTGAGAGTGCTAGGATGAACACAGATAGCCACTCACGTCTTTCACACCGTAGGATGAGTCATCTGGCTCGGCACTGCGCTGTGAATGAAACGGAACGGGGGACACCTGCAGCAAGGGGGCTGTAGAGTGTGTGAGAGAGGGTGAAAAAGCATTACACACTCACTGAGGGACAAAAAAAACAACAACAACCACATGATGTCCCCCACAGATTCTGTCAATGAAAGTGGGAGGAGGGAAGAGTGCCAGTCCCAGACAGGAGGGAGGGAACAGAGCGTATGAAGAGTTATTGTAGTGGATTTATGTGACGATACAGTCCTGCGTAGCACTGATGTCGGGGGTGGGGGTGGGGGTGGGGGGTATACCAAGATTCAGTAGTGCCTTTGTTGAAACTTTTCCTCCTGTGTCTTTCAGCACACAACTTCACCCAAGGGCGTAGGTTTCATTTTTAACATTGATTGAGGGGTGTCCTCCCTTTAGGACATTTTGGTTGTCAAACACTTAATTTCCTGCATTTTGATGCATTTCTATGCACTAATTTTTGCCCTTTTTACATCAAAACCACTTCTGATCAGCCATCATGGAGCTTCAACATTGCTTCTTCTTCTTCCTGTTTTATGGCAGATTGCCATCATTGCTTTTAAGGTTGTTTGATGCCACATACTACGTTATTGTTGTTGTGTCTCTAAGTCACATTTAGGATGTATTTTTTTTTTTACATTAAGACAATGCACATGAATCAACATTTCTGTAAATGCGCCAGTGTTAGTCAGACGGCGAATTTTCAACTGTAGTCCTAGTTCCACCCAGAAAGGCCCTGCCCGGACCAGGGATCGATCTCTGCAGTGCCAGCTTGCTTTGAGGCAGAAGTGCTAACCACTGAGACACAGTACCACGTCCTAGCGGTCCATCAAAAGTAAAAGTCTTCGCTACTTTCATTTCATTCACTTTATTTAATTGAAGGGGGACGCTGTCCCTGCAACCCCCGCCCCCCCGAAAACCAACGCCTATGCTCTCACCACTCTCCTCTGTGTCGTTCCCAGATGCAGCAGGCAGCTGGTTTTTTGTTAAAGGTGCTATAAGCGATATCACACGTTTTTTTTAGGCTACATTTTTTTGTCACATACGTACAGCAAACATCTCGTAGGTGCCTGTCCCTGAACACACTGTAAAAAAAACGTGGTCTTTGTAGACAGCCCAGGCTCCACAAACGCCAACAGATCGGCCCATCTGAGCTTTCATTTTCTCAAAGGCAGAGCAGGATACCCAGGGCTCAGTTTACACCTATCACCATTTCTAGCCAATGGGGGACCATAGGCAGGCTGGGGGAATGCATATTAATGTTAAAAAACCTCTTAAAGTGACATTTTCATGCCATGGGACCTTTAAGCTAAGTCACCATTCAAATGCACTTCAATGTGCACGTGAATAAGTGAGCGCCACTGCTAACAGCTACTGATTTGGTCACCTCTCAGTAATTGCTGATTGTTGGAGGCGTGAGTTTAGGGAGCGGGATCTTGTGCCTCAAAATGTTACACTTATTGGCCTGGTGGAATACTGTAATTAAAAGGTCAAAATACAAAAGGAAAAGTGGAAAAGCCATGCCTGAGGGATGATGCACTGACTGACCAAAGGTGTATGTGTACCATGTAAGGAGGATGTTTACTTTGTGGATGTGCATAAGCTGTGCATATCCGTGATTGGTTTAATCACGCCGGGGTTAATCACACTGTGCTGTCCTGATTGGTGTGAAGCTAATCCCTGCAGGAACATTAGTACTAACATACATCCTCTCACACACACACACACACAACACACACACACACACTCACTCTCTCTCTCTCTCTCTCTCTCTCTCTCATACAGAGCCATTCATCAGTGAGTTATTCTGCTCTGATCCTCAGGCGAGGTGGCTCTGCTGATGAAGATTTAGAACCTCGACCCCAGGTGTGTGTGTGTGTGTGTGTGTGTGTGTGTTTCTCCCTTTGCTAGCTTACTTTACTATCACCCCACACCAGTGTAATAGAGGCTCTCACACAGGGAAAGGCAGATGTCACACTCACAACTTATAAAGTTATCTAACGTCACGCAGAATCCCCAAGGTCAGTTGGTGTGTGCGATTCTGTCATGTGTGCAGCTGCTCACATTTTACACACACATACAAACCCCTGGTGTGTGTGTGTGTGCGTGTATGTGTGTGTGTGTGTGTGTCAACAGGGCCTATGAATAAAAGTGGATGGCTGTTTAAATGAGTGATTAATTTGTTTATCCGCCTGATTCTTTGCACATCTCTTTGTGTGTTATTGACAATCACCAAATGATTTATTCATCTGTGTGTGTGTGTGTGTGTGTGTGTGTGTGTGTCTGTTCAGTGTCTGCAAAAATATGCACACATGTACATTTTGGGGCATACTGTAAATTCTAATCATTTTGCAATAACACACACATGCACACACACATACAGAGACTTCTGGCTCCATTGACTTGTTCCTCCCTTTGTCCAATGTCAATAAAAGCTGGGACACACACACACACACACACACACACACACACACACACACACACACACACACACACACACACACACAACACTTAAAGTGGAGGGAATGGGCATCACATTAGAAATCCATTTAACTTCACCACGTGTCTTATTTCATTCACATTCTGTGTGTGGATTTTCAACGGTGTGTGTGTACACAGTGTGTTTGAATGTGTGGGTTTAGCTTAAAGAACCCGTGTTTCTGTGCAAATGTATAAATGATGTGTGTGTGTGTGTGTGTGTGTGTGTGTGTGTGTGTGTGTGGTGCATATCCATCTATATCTGCATTTTTTACATGTGCAAGGATGCAACATGGCTTTTTGTTCTATAGTGTGTGTGTGTGGAGTACATTTCTATTCATGTCAGTGTGCTCCCATGTGTATAGAGAGCAGGAGTTATAGAGGAGAAAGGGATGGATGGAGGAGAGGAGATTCCACAATGATTCCCCAACACAAGCATGCACGCACAAACCAACAAGCCCACAGGTCCTATCAAACTAAGTGCAATAATAAATACAGCTCTGTTGTGGAATTATTCATGTCCTCCCCGGTCCTGAGCGGTCCATGTAGGGGGGAGAGGGAGGATAATTGCAGGATGAAGAAAAGACGACGGCAGCAGGTTAATCTGCAGGCAGAGGGGACAACTGACAGCTCAAAGGTAGTTCAGTCCGAGGCTCTGGTGCCTCCATGAACTGCTGTTACAAAGAAATGTAAGCTTTTTCCAAATGTGCAAGCTCTTCTCATGACATACAGCTACCAAAAGTAATGTCATGTAATTTGGATGTATTCCACGTATGTATTGCTGTATGCACCACAGGGACTGCTGCTATGTGAGAGCGCTCTGGTCCGGGTGGGGAGGAGGTCGGAGTGAATGGGTGGAACGAATGGCAACTCACGGTGCTCTGTACCCGGCTCCCATTCACCTTTTGTCTAACTATAAAGACCACCAAACTTAACTGTCATGTGACCAGCAGTGGTGGAAGAAGTATTCAGATCCTGAAGTAAAAGTGCTAATACTAAAGTAAAAGTACGTATCATCAGGAAAATGTTCTTAAAGTATTAAAAGTAAACGTACTCAATGCAGAAAAACCCTCATATTTTAGAAACTGGAAACGATCCAAACAGTTCTGTCAATCAACTAAGTTTTTAATGGTCTAATCATTTCAGCTGGACTTGTAGGACTGTATATTGTTGGGTTAATTTATAATAAACATCAGATTTTTGGTATATTTTTAGTCATATTATGGTAGTCGAGTCAATGTAGTCGTGTACATTTCACCAATGGTGACCAGTCCATACAACATTTATTTATTTGATTAGGACAATGCACATTAATGAACATTTCTGTAAATGCGCCAGTGTTAGCCAGTCAGCTAATTTTCAACTGTAGTCCTAGCTGCCTAGCATGCATGTCTTTATGGTGGGAAGAAACCGGAGGAAACCCACGCAAACACGGGGAGAACATGCAAACACACAGAAAGGCCGGAGACAACCTGGGTTCCAACCCAGAACCTTCTTGCTGTGAGGCAGAAGTGCTAATCACTGAGCCACCGTGCTGCCCCTGTCATCATGTGACCCATAATTTCCATAGGATATCATATTAGTTTTTGTGCATGGCTTTTCGTACGATGTCCTAGGAAACCCAATGATGAGAATGCGTTGAAATGTTATAATAACTCTACGGTCTACATGGTTTAAAACTCACCACAGAGCAACAGAGTCATGGCTTCAGATCGATGCCTTCCCGTCCCTGAAGCAGCTGATGAATAATTACAGGCTGTTTTCATAAATAAGCTATACAAGATGCCAAGGGGAAACACTTGCAGTAAGGTCATGAAATGAGGACAGGCAGCTTGAATATTCTGCAAGAGAAATGGATCGTCACACAATCTTTATGGATCCCTGTGGGGGAAACCTCTTTTCTCAGCCCTGCCAGTCTTCTTTTTTTTTCTTTTTTACCCTGCTGTGTCTTCCCAGTAAGTTCAGAGATCAGGTTGAGCCAACAACAGGTATGAGCTGTGCTCAAATCTGGATTTTTTTGGGGGGATTTCAAGCCTCCCACCTTTTCCGTGCATGCCGTTACAGTTTTCGCGTCTTTTATATTCTGGCAGTAAACTTTGCTCAAGTAATTTCACTTCAAAGATACCGAGACCGTGACCAATTTTCCTTGCTCGCCTCAGATTCCCTTCTCGACGATAGTAATTACACACAGATTTAATTAATGTGGGAATAGGATGGGAGGAGCAGGGAGGTCTTTGAACTGTATGTTTGGAGGAGACGGAGAACGAGACGGAGAAGGAGAAACAAAAAAAAAGAAGAGAGTTAAGAGATTAGCGAGCGAAGGAAGATTGAGTTATTTTAGATGGCAAATGTGTGCCAGAGCTTAGGCCAAAACTCTCTGGTGGATCATTTTGTTCTTCTGCCGGCTTCTTTATCCATCTGTCCCCTTCTGTCTAATCTTTTTTTCTTGTTGGAAGTTTAATGTGTCCCATTCGCCTCTCCATCACATGCGCCTTTGTTGGGCCTCCCTTTGCTTTTTCTCCGAGGCTCCTCTGGGGATGGTAGCCTCCTTCCCTGTTCCCCTTTTCCTCTCACCTCGTTTCCTTTCCTCCTGGGCTGTGGAAGAAGAAGGTGGGGTTGAGAAGCAGACGGTACAAGACAACTCCTCAGCGCTGCGTCAGCACCGGCCGCCCCCTGGAGAATAATAAAATGGCGGGATAATTCAGCACTGACGAAGGGCTAATGAGAAATGGAGCTGGGGACGAGGGAGGGAGAGAGGAAGGGGTTGGAAGGATGGAAGGTGGGTGCAGGTGAGACCACACAATAAAATACTGACTGAAAGTTCATCATTTGCATAAACTTCTTAAAGAGAAGCTATGGTCATTTCAGAGGCCCAAAGAAGGCTTCCAGGTGCGTAATGTTCCCTTTGGCAGCCATATTAAACTGTCTGCATTTTCAAACCGTGTAAGCTGTTGCTCTCAGGAGCACCATAGAAGAAGTAGTTATTAACAGAGAAAAGTACAAAAGGCCTACTTTTTTTTGCTAATTATTAGCATATTAACAATGCACGCGACATGGCATGACACTTTTCTCTCCCCTACATATTACATTGGCCGTTTTATTATTAAAAAGTGTTGATATTGACATTGATGATCCTGGCCCTGGTATTTGTCAAATGCACGACTCAACGGGCAACTTAGTTCACAAGATTCATTGTACAGAGTACAATGTAAGCATCCAAATTGTAAAAACAAAGGCTCATCCAAAGAATAGGCAGAGTTCAAAAGGACTGAGCTGAGGTATCCAAAATCACTTGACAAGGGCAAAAAACGGCCTAAAGGAACACGCCGACTTATTGGGACTTTAGCTTATTCACCGTAACCCCCAGAGTTAGACAAGTCGATACATACCCTTCTCATCTCCGTGCGTGCTGTAACTCTGTCTGACGGCCCCACCGGTAGCTTAGCCTAGCACGGATCCTGAAGGTAATCGGTTCCAACTAGCCTACCGCTCCCAATAAGTGACAAAATAACGCCTCTGCTCCGAATAACTGAAAAAATAACGCTGTACACGCTGTGACTCTAGAAATCACAACATGTAAATAGAAACATGTTGGCGTTATTTTGTCACTTATTGGGAGCAGTAGGCTAGTTGGAACCGATTACCTTCAGGATCCGTGCTAGACTAAGATACCGGGGCAGTGGGCAGGCTCTAACCTGTTAACATGGGAGCTGAAATAAAAAACGGACACGCCACGCAGCTGACACGCTCAAGCCATGCAGCCAGTGTGAAGGAGCCCTTACCTCGTTTCGCTACAGTTCTCCTGGTTGAAAGACGTGTTTCCTCGGAACGGTGTGCAAGGGGCTTTGAGGTTGTCTCTGGTTTGGTGGGTGTGTCTCTTATGGGCTCTGAAAAAGGAGCGAAAAAGATCCGTCACCTGTAGCTGCTGTAATCCTGTAAAAAAAACAAAAAAAAACACCAATCACTGCCTTGCGGTCTGCTTGGAAAGAACCAATGAAATGCCTCCTTGCCTCGCTGTGCGTACTCTACCCCTCCCGTGTACAAGCCTGAGCTCAGTGTGAGTAACTGCAAGTCTACTGGAGAATGGAAGAGGAAACTATTTGCTTAAAGGTCCACTGTGTAGGAATTTCTCCCATCTAGCGGTGAAATTGTATTTTGCATTCAAACGAATAGCGCTCTCTAGCGCCTCGCTTTTTGAAATCTGTGTTGCAACTACGGTAGCCGTTATGTACCAAGAAGCTATGACAACATGTCTTCCAATTTTCGCTTTTTTGGCGATGAGGATTCCTTTTCCTGTGGTTCAGCATAAGTCTGATCCTCCATTATCAACTAAAGTGCAGTGCAGGCTTTCAAATTTGCCGGGGCGGTGACAAGCGCCTCTCTCTGATCTCCTTCTCCGTTTCAGCTGGTTTCAGTCACGTGACGCTGGCTCTGAACGAAAACGTGTTGTGGATTAGCTAGACAGGTCGGCTAGTGCTTTATGTCCCTCTCAGCCATTACAGTTTTTCAACTTACTTTTCAACGACTTGCCCGTCCAATGTAAATACAGATAAGAAATTCTTCGCTTACGAGGATAAGTCAGATCACTGGCAGAGGTCATTTTACACCAATGAGGACATATTTATGAATGAAGACATTGATTTTAGCTAATAAAATACTTAAACCACTACACAGTGTACCTTTAACGGTGAATGAGACATGAATTAAAACTGCGGTCCTTTCTCTGCTATGCTCCCTGAAGCAGCGGTGCTTG
This sequence comes from Perca fluviatilis, assembly GCF_010015445.1. NCBI lineage: Eukaryota > Metazoa > Chordata > Actinopteri > Perciformes > Percidae > Perca > Perca fluviatilis. Next base: position 9,387,113 of record NC_053125.1, read on the forward strand.
TGCACGTCTGCGTGTGGGTCAGGGCCCCGAGGGCAGGGGGAGGGGGAGGGGTTGGACGGGGCCCCGAGGAGATGCTACTTTCAAATCTCGCTAGCTTTTCAGCTCTACCAACCCTGGCTTTAAAGTATCATGTAGAAAAAAAGATGTATAAATTCATGCAGCTATTGCAGCATTTTTCAACAGGTGACGCTCTGTCTTTATCTACTTTCTCTCTCTCTCTCTCTCTCTATGTGTGCACGCACACACACACACACACACACACACACACACACACACACACACACTCTGCGTCTGATGCCAACAGCAAAGTCTGCAAAGTTGAAAGGAGGAGAGCGAAGGAGAGGAGAGGAGGTAGAGACGTTGATCAATAAAAGTAATTGTGTCCAATGACAGACATGACTGCCAGCATTACAATCGACAGTGACGTCATCGAGTGACGTCGATTGCTCACGCACACGCGCGCACACACACACACACACACACACACACAGAAAAGAAAGTCAGGGACAACAGAGAATAGAGGGACAATATAATGAAAGGTGTGACAAAGATTAATTCTGCAAAGATTCATTTGAACCACACACACACACACACACACACACACACACACACACACACACACACACACACACACACACACACACACACACACACATACACAGATGCAGCAGATCTTCCAATCAAAGCAAACTTGATGACAGGCCCAAACTAATGGCAACCCCAACAGAAAAAAAAGTGCTTATGTCAAGAACAGCAGGAGAACCACTCAGCGTGGGAAGAACGTACTCAGCCAAAGACTCTCTCTGTGTTTTCTTCTTCTCTCCTGAGTCTCGAGATGAGAAAACTTGGGAGGCTTTTTTTCTGGCCAGGCCACAAAGTCAACAGTATCGACTACAGTGTCAAAAATCAATGAGCGCAACAATCATTTTGGCATCCCTTCTCCTGGTTAGAGCCAAACATATGGGGCCTCATTTGTATAAGGCATTCATACCTCGCACAATGAAGGAGATTAGTTTAAGCTTAACACACAATAGATGAAAATGTGACCCACTGATATTTCCCAGCACTAAATCAGAGCTGCAGCTCCGATGTGTCACAACACTGGCAGAGGCCCCCGCAGGTGTCCGATAGGATTTAAAGCAGAGCCGACCTTTGATAGATACGTGGCGCTGTTTGAGCCATGATTCCCGTCCAAATGTTGTTTCATCTGTATCAGCTGCCCCTTTTGTCCATTCTGTCGGTGATCGGAATATTAATATGAATGCGTGATGATGAATAATAGTTAGAAACGAACAAATTGCTATTTTCCAAGATCGTAGCTCCACAGACTCCAACACGCCGCCCAAGAATCCCACATGAAACACACACCCAATGCTCTCATGTTGCTGGATGGGGCTTTGCCAACTTATTTTTTGTGATTAACTATATACAAGGGCTGTGCCCTTGCCTTGCAATGGAATTCAATGGAAACGGTCTATAGAACTGTATTTAGGCTATAGTCTTTACTGTAAAATAAATGCATTGTTGTGTTTAATAAAAATATTTTAATAGAGAAAGTATAACATTTCATTTGGTTACATTGTTAAGAAGACCCTAAGTGAACTTCATAACAAATGCCATGTTGGGCTATACACTTCTATTTTGCTGTTTTTCAGTCTGGAGAAGTCATGTGATGCAGCCTAACATCACACAGTGTGTCATCACCGTAGACATACACACACAAAGATCCCAGTTTTAAATATCTGTACATATTCATGTCTAATGTAAAATGTTACTGTCTTTACATTTTTATTAGAATATACTTTTTGTTTCATATTGCTTTATAACCATACAAATAGATGTATAAAATGATATAAACCCATCCTAATATTGTGTAAATGTACTGTACATATAACTGTTTATTGTGTTTTGTCTGATCCTTTGGCAACATTGTTATTGAAACATTCATGCCAATAAAGCCCCTTGAATTGAATCGATAAGGAACATGTTCTATATGAGCTATGATCATCACATTGTGGAACTTGTCATGCACTGTGACATCACAGTGTGAGACATTCTAAACCTTGGATGGCATTCTATGGTTCTGTTTAGAATACAACCCTGGGTGCTTACAGGCAGTCAACAGTCTGATCTCGTGAACGACGCATCTCTTTGTGTGACAGAGTTCAAAACTTCCGTACAACAACGACAGAGCAATACTACTCTATACTCCACTACCCGCAACAAATACTTTTGTTCGGTGATCATGGCAACGATGCCGGCGACAGTGGTCTGCCCAGCTCCCAGTACGCACAGCTCGAGAACCTGAAAGAAGACCAACTGGAAACTCAAGAACGACCCCATCACCCAGCTGGTCTTCCGAAAATGCTGGCCTGGAGGACGAAGAGGAGAATCCTGGCGGGCCTACGTTCCGAGAGAGGCTACTATAAGGACGAAAAAGGAGAGTAAGATCAAGGAGAAGGAGAAAAATGGAGAGATTCACTCTCTCAGAGAAAGTTTGAAGGCAGCCAAACTCCACTGGAGTGGTGAGTTCAACCGGGTCGTCGGGCTCTTGAAACAGGAGCAAAAGAGGAACAGAGAGACCCAGGAGAAGAAGATTAATGATATATTATCAACCATACAAAACCAGAATTTGATGGACATGGACGCAAAGCTCCAAACTCTGGCAGAGGACAATGATAGGAAGTTGAGCCATGTCATCCAGGAAAAGGATGATCTGATCAACGAAATAACGGAGGAAAAGACGGCTCTAGAAGTGAAGTATTTGGAGAGCGAAGCCAAGCTGATGGAGAAGGAAAGGCAGATCATCCAGAGGGAGGCAGAGTTTGAAACAAAACTCGCCACTCTGGAAGACCAAATGACGTGTGAGCTCGCTGCAAAAGAGGAGAGCTTGGAGAAACGGCATGAGCTGGAAAGAGAGAGGAGAGAGATGGAGTGGAACAACAAAGAGAGCCAAATGGAGAACGAAATCCAGCTCTTAAAGGAGAAAATCTCTGCTCTTCAGGTACAAAACCACAGCCTCCAGGAGTATGAAAAGATGAGCCGAAGGATGGAGAAGGAGTGGATTGCCAAAGAGAGCCTAATGGAGAATGAAGTCAAGATCCTAAAAGTGCAAAATTCTGAACTTCAGGTCAATCTCCTTAGCCTGCAGGAGCTGGCTCAAAAAACTGACAAAGAGAAGGCCAGAATGAAAAAGGAGGAAGACAAGGCCAAGAAGGCGGCAGAAAAGAGGCTGAAAAAGGAGAGGAAAGAGGCGGAGGAGCGAGAGAGTAAACAGAAGGAGGAAAATAGGAAGCAAGAGAAGGAAGAATTGAAAAGACAGAAGAAGGAAAAAGAGGAGATGGAGAAAAAAGTCAAGAAAGAGAGGAAGGAGCAGGCGAAGAGAGAGAAGGAGGGATTGAAAAGACAGAAGAAAGACAAGGAGGCGAGAGTGACAGAAGAGGAGCAGAAGGAGGAGAGAGAGGATTAACACCATCAACCTTTCTCTCCACTTCACCTCGATTCCCCCCCCCCCACAAAAAAAAAACTAGGTGATCCGGTTACCTGCCACATTTCAAACACTTGCAGGTTAAAATAATGTTGGTGTACTCCGGGTGATCCGGTTACCTGCCACATTTCAAAGACTTGCAGGTTAAAATAATGTTGGTGTACTCCGGGTGATCCGGTTATCTGCCACATTTCAAAGACTTGCTGGTTAAAATTTAAAAATAGTGTTGGTGTACTCCGGGTGATCCGGTTTTACTGCCACACTTTAATTATTAAAATATTTGGTTTTTTTGAATGAATCTCATATCTGTGCATTTGTCTTTTTAAATGGGTTCAATAAAAACACATCTACCGTGAAAACCTGACTGCAAATGTTTCACATATTTACCTTTTTTGATTAAACTGAAGATGATCTTTCATTTTCACCTTAAAAGGACAATTCCGGCGCAAAATAAACCTAGGGGTTAATAACATATGTGTACCCAGTCGACCGTTCTCTGGGACATGTTTTCATGCTAATCGAATATGTATTTATCTTGAAACAAGCTAGTGCGAACTGGTGATTGGCTTGCTAACGCTGCCTTTCGGGGCAGAGGGTAAATCGCTATTTTATACCACTAACAAGGTTCAAAATAGCACCACACTTCCATGGTAGCATAATGAGGGTCCCTACATGTAAACCCAAGCATTGGGAACTTTGTAAGTGTACAGACAGTTTATTAAAAAGATAGATTATAAAGACAGTAGCGTTCATGTTTACATGTGGGTGCCATCTTGGAAAACAGTCATGACCAGTCGAATCACGAACGCTGTGTTTGAGCTATGTTACTGGTAACTGGTTGCACAGCGTTTGTCGTTCGACTGATCGTGACTTCAAGATGGTAGCGTTAGCAGCTAATCACTGGTTTGCGCTAGCTTGTTTCAAGCTAAATACACATTTGATTAGCATGAAAACATGTCCCAGAGAACGGTCGACAGGGTACACATATGTTATTAGGTTCATTTTGCGCCGCAATTGTCCTTTAGGCAAGGCAAGGCAGCTTTATTTGTATAGCACATTTCAGCAACAGGGCAATTCAAAGTGCTTTACATAAAACATTAAAGAGCAGTAAGAAAACAATGAAAAACAATTTAAAAACATTAATAAACAAATTAAAAACATTAAAAGACAAAAATAAAATTGATAGTGCAGTATAAGAATAAAAGTTACAGTGCAGTATAAGAAATTAAAGTTAATAAAATAGATTATTTAAAGAAAAGCAACATCAAAAAGATAGGTCTTTAGCTTAGATTTAAAAGAACAGAGTTGGAGCGGACCTACAGGTTTCTGGGAGTTTGTTCCAAATATCTGGAGCATAAAAACTGAACGCTGCTTCCCCCTGTTTAGTTCTGACTCTGGGGACAACAAGTAGACCTGTCCCAGACGACCTGAGAGGTCTGGGTGGGTCATAATGTAGTAGCAGGTCAGAAATGTATTTTGGCCCTAAACCGTTTAGTGATTTTCAAACCAGTAAAAGTATTTTGAAATCAATTCTTTGAGGCACTGGAAGCCAGTGTAGAGACTTCAGTACTGGAGTGATGTGATCCACTTTCTTGGTCTTAGTGAGGACTCGAGCAGCAGCGTTCTGAATCAGCTGCAGCTGTCTGATTGATTTTTTGGGGAGACCTGTAAAGACACCGTTACAGTAGTCAAGTCTACTGAAGATAAAAGCATGGACAAGTTTTTCCAGATCCTGCTGAGACATAAGTCCTTTAACCCTTGATATATTTTTAAGGTTTTAATAGGCTGATTTTGTTATTATGTTAATGTGGCTTTTAAAATTCAGGTCGGAGTCCATGACTACACCAAGATTTCTGGCTTTGTCTGTTGTTTTCAACATTGTCGTTTGAAGCTGAAGCTTCCTCTTTTGCTCCAAAAACAACCACCTCCGTTTTTTCTTCATTTAATTTAAGAAAGTTCTGGCACATCCAATCATTAATCTGTTCAATGCACATATTTAATTGTTGTATTGGGCTATAGTTCCCTGGCGATAAGGTTATGTAAATTTGGGTGTCATCCGCATAACTATGGTAACTTATTTTGTTGTTTTCCATAATCTGAGCCAGTGGAAGCATGTAGATGTTGAACAGAAGAGGCCCCAGAACTGAGCCTTGGGGAACTCCGCACGTCATATTTGTATGCTCAGATGTATAATTACCTATAGACACAAAGTAGTCCCTATTCTTTAAATGGGATTCAAACCACTTTAGTACTGAGCCAGAAAGACCAACCCAGTTTTCCAATCGGTCAAGCAATATGTCATGGTCTACCGTATCAAATGCAGCACTGAGATCAAGTAATACTAAGACTGAAATTTTGCCACTATCTGTGTTTAAGTGGATGTCATTAAAGACTTTAACAAGAGCTGTCTCAGTGCTGTGGTGTGGTCGAAAACCTGACTGGAAGGCATCAAAACTGTTGTTTAGCGATAAGAAAAGGTTGAGCTGTTGAAAAAACACTTTTTCTATGATTTTACTTAAAAATGGAAGGTTTGATATTGGCCTATAGTTGCTCATTAGTGTCGTGTCTAGATTGTTCTTTTTTAGGAGTGGCTTGATGACTGCAGTTTTCAGGGCCTGTGGGAAGATACCTGAGAGCAGAGATGTGTTTACAATCTGTAGAAGATCAGAAGCCAAACAATTCGAAACATTTATGAAAACACCCGTTGATAGAATATCAAGGTAACAGGAGGAGGTTTTCAGATGTTGTATAATGTCCTCCAGGTTTTTAAGGTTGATCGTATGAAATTGTGTCATGTTGGAATTTGTTTTGCGTGCACACTGTGACAACACATATCATGTACTTGATATGGAAGCACTGACTGTTTGTCTAATTTTCTGAATTTTGTCTGTGAAGAAGGAGGCAAAGTCATTGCAAGCCTTGGTAGACAACAGTTCAGATGCTACTGGTACTGGAGGGTTAGTTAATCTATCAACAGTAGCAAACAAAGCACGTGAATTATTATTGTTTCTGGCAATAATGTCAGAGAAAAAGGACCGCATTGCATTTCTTAGTTCCAGATTATAAATGCGAAGTCTCTCTTTATAAGTGTTATAATGGACCTGGAGATTAGATTTTCGCCAACTGCGTTCAGCTTTTCGACACTCTCTTTTTTCTGTTCTCACAACTATAAAATGTCTCCATGGAGATCTTTTCTTACCAGAGACAGCTTTGACCTTAGTGGGAGCAATAGCATCAATAACGTTCGTAATTTTACAGTTGAAATTATCTACAAGCTCAGTGACTGAGGCCCCAGTGAGGGTGGGTGTAGAGGAGAAAAGCTGAATGAATGATTCACTGGTATTTTCAGTGATATACCGTTTTCTGATTAACTTTGTTTGAACACTTTTAGGCACAGAGATAGTGCCGTTAAAGAAAACACAGGAATGATCAGAGAGAGCAACATCAGTCACCACAACCTTGGAAATGTTCAGACCCTTGGAGATAATCAAGTCCAGAGTGTGCCCCTTATTGTGCGTGGGCTGTGTCACATGCTGAGTCAGTCCATAGCTCTCAAAAACACAACAATTCTTTGGTCCCTCGGTCCTGGGGGTTGTCAACATGAATGTTAAAATCACCAGCAATAATTACACAGTCAAAGTTAATACAGATTATAGACAGCAGTTCAGTAAAGTCATCAAAGAAGGATGCACAGTATTTAGGTGGCCTGTAGATATTTAGAAGTAGAGCTTGAGGGGAGGATCTTAGCTGAAGAGCCACATATTCAAAAGAAGCAACATTTCCGTAAGATAATTGCGTACATTGGAATGAGTCATTAAACAAAATGGCGACTCCACCTCCTTTCTTATTCACTCTATTCTCACTCATAAAACTAAAGCTCGGGGGGGCTGACTCAATGAGAACAGCAGCACTGTTATTATGGTCCAACCAGGTTTCAGTTAAAAACATAAAATCAAGATTGTGCTTGATAATAAATTCATTGATTAAAAATGACTTTCCCGCCAAAGACCTAACATTTAGTAGGGCTAGTGTTAGTGCGTTTTCATTTTTTGGGACAGACTGTGGCTGACAAGGAATGGATGCTAAATTTGCAAAGTTTGCAGTCACGTGCTTATTCGCCATTCTTTTTCTATTACCTATTACAACATAAATTGTGGAAGAATCTAATACGCAGGGCCCAGGCTTGTCTTGGAAAGAGTCATGAGTGCTACTAGGCATGTAGCCTGGACCCGGCCCATATCAGTTAATGCTTGCTGCATTTTGCACACAAGTATCCTTATCAGTTTGGGGAGAAGGAGTTAACTGCCGTCCTTGAGGGGGCAGAGGTGCCTGGCGTTTGACGATGGGAGAAGGAAGGTTCCAGCATTTACCAGCTGCTTCATCTGGTCAGTGAACTCCAACATGGGGATGGGGGAAAGAGGGGAGAGCGACGTATCCTTAAAGAGGTCCTCAAAGCTGTCGTGGTTGTCCAAGGGGTTTGAGGAGTGCTGGACGGGTGAGAAGGGGTGTTGAGATTTCTCATCTCTGCTCTTTGGTCTCCCATGGTCAAATCTTTGCTCAGGTGGGGGCTGTGGTGGCTCACTGCCGCACTTTGTTGGGTCTTCCTCTTGTTTTGGTTCATCTTGTCTTGTGTCCTTGGCCAAGGGAGCAGATGTGTGGCGCAGAAAGTAAAGTAGGCTAGAGGTGAACAGCTTTACTCCTGGCTTGTTAAGGAATAGTCCATCTGCTTTAAAAAGATGTTGTTAAAAATTTTTAAAATTGTCAATGAACTGCAGAGAATGGTTGTTGGTACATGCAGTTGAAAGCCATTTGTTCAGTGCCAACAGTCTGCCGAATCTCTCAGCTCCTCCTCTGACTGGTGGTATAGGGCCACTGATAAACACCTTTGCGTTTAGGGAGCTGACTGTGTACAGCAGATTCATAAAGTCACGATTCAGCACTTCAGACTCTTGCTTTACAACATCATTTGACCCTATATGCAGTATAATGTTCTTCACAGTTGGGTGTGCTGCTATGATATCCTGGATTCTTTGGGCCAAGTCAGACACCATATCTTTGGGAAAACAGAGTATTTTGGTGTTTTTACTGCTTTTTATATCTTTCACAGCAGAGTCACCCACAATCAGAGTTTGGGGCCCAGTCATTAGCTTTCCCTGTAGCTTTTTACTTTTAGAATTGCTCTCAGTCCTTACCCTGCTGTGTGACGATGAGACGTAATCCAGGTCATGTCCAGGGTCCTGCAGCAGTGGAGCAAATCTGTTCTTCACCTGCACATTCAGTTGTTGGGGAGGCATTTTGTTGCTGATTTTCCCTTTTGCAGCTGTCCACGACTGTTTCCTGCTAAGTACAGGGGTTGAAGAGGCGCTCTGCCTGGATGATAATGCAGGCCAGCCGGTCGTATCACAAATCTCGGGGCGCTGTGCTCTGCCCGTTAGTCGTCCTCCCATTTCCCAGGAAAATGATTTACTCTTAGGTTTTGCACCAAAAGAGTTCCAGGGAGGACTGCCACTTGTTGATTTATTATCCGTTCCACAGCCCTCTTGTTTCTTTGTGGTCTTGCTGGTGCTAGTTAGCCGTGTGTTAGCATGCTTTTGTCCATTCTTTTGGGTCACTGGTAAAGTGGTGTCATTTACACATGATCTGTTCACTTCCACGTTTACTTCTAACTGGTAAATTTTGGTTTCCAGAACTGCAATCTTCTGAAGGAGTTTGTAGTAGTCCTCTATGGAGAAGGGTGGCATCTTGCTGCTAATTAGCTTTAGCTACAGTCACTTTAGGACAGGCTTGAGCTATTGGTAGGCCACGCTCACGCAGAAAAATGTTCAAATATGACAATAGCCTACTATGGGCTAGATTTATCAAGCCGTTTGCGCCTGTTTCCAGGCGCTAATTGGTCGCAAAGACGGACGTAACCGATGCGGGCTATTTACAAACGGCGCACTTGGGTAAAATCGCAGATTGTCTGCCACATGAGCGAGAAGAGACAAGTTGCGCTTTCAATATGCGTTCGTGGGAGGGTCGTGGGGAAAGTGGGAGTTCCACTCAAAAGGGTGGAGGATACGTGAAGTGCACCTAATTATATATTCCGTGGTATTTACAAAGACTGTTAGTAAGAGCCCCTCTATTCTGCGGGGAAATTCTCGGCTTTTTTAAAACTAGTCGCAAATCGAAGTTTCCTCGTAGACCTTTTGCCGCTGGTGAAATGGCAACAGCAATTTGAGCAAGACGAAGACATAGGCGAGGCTGAAAATATTTTTAACAGAAGAATCACACTTTGTCAGTGAACACAACATAATTTAGCGTTACAGATCAAGCAGACATGCAATATTAGAGTTACTGGAAGAAATCAAAGATGAAATTTAATCTCCCACTCAGCGTTCACATCCCATTCCACCAGTTGTTAAACTCCTCGCTACATTACAAATATTGGCATCAGGATCATTTCAAACAGTCATAGCATCAGCAGTGGGAATATCGCAGTCTGCACTCAGCCATATCATAGCACCAGTACCGCTTTGCTACAGCGCAATTTACGGTATAGTGGGCGGAGAAAGACGCTGATTGCCTGATGGGTGTCAGGGTTGATAAATACTACGCAAACTGTGGAAGCATAGCGTGCGCTATTACCGAACTCGCATAAACGGACGCAGCGCAAACTGCGCTAGTGTTAGTAAATCTAGCCCTATGTCTACAAAAAATGTATAGTCCAGTGATTTATAAGTATCCAAGAGCCGCTGCTCATAGTTTCTCTCAGAGGAAAAGCAAGATTATCAGCAAAAATATGCAAGCAGAAGCAGGAGCAAGCAATAGAGCGTCTGCACTGTAAGAAGCAGGAAGCACAATATGAAGTGATTCTGGAGTCTAAGGGCACATTCACACCTTTTGAATTTTTTTAACAGTCACTGGTTCACACCTTTAATTCTGTAGACTCTGTGCGATTCGGAGTTGCAGTTGTAACATTGTTGCATTTATCACATGTTCATTTAGCCAGCGGCTAGAGCGGCAAAAGCCAACGATTTTTAGCTTACTATCAAACTACAAAGAAACTGGTTTAGAGCAAGCTGTTGGGCAGTTTAAAGGGGTGGTTTTAACATCACTGTTGTGTATAATAAGGACGCTAGAGGAGAGGTTTTAAACCGCAGCTCACTTTACTTTCAGAGCACAGGAACTACACATTTTAGACCAACACAATGGTCACTTCCGCATGCGCCAAGGCGTTACCAAACGAACACAGGTTACATCGTCCTGAACGGACATAACATTTTCCCCTCTCTGGGGAAATTCAAACATGAAAGGGAAACACAAAGTCATTCAGGTACTCAAGGCACAAAGTCCTTCAGATAATCAGGCCGTGCCCTCGTACGCACTGGCCGTGGAGAACACACAGCTGGAGGTGTGACAAACTGTGGTGTGGAGGCTGGGGGCTGGGGCAGTGGCGATGGTGGTGGGGGCACTGGGTATGACAACGAGGGAGTATCTTCAGGCTGTGCGGCTGATTGAGGTATGGAGTCCTCCTGCTCCTCTCTGGGTGGCATTATGTCCCCGCTGCTCTGAGTTGAGGCTGCAGGAGGTACTGGCACCTTCTTAAGGCAGCTGGCGTGCCAGCGGGTGCCATCATCAAGGAGGTATGTGGCTGGTCCCAGTCGTCGGGCCACTTGCTGCGGAGTGGACCAAAATGACGCCATCTTGTTCCCCCTGTGCGGTCGGCGAGCTCTCACCCAGTCTGCCACAGCGATATCTGGTATCTTGACCCTCTTTTTCTTGTCAAACCACTGCTTCATCTGCTTCTGACGGCGGGTGACTGAGGCTTCGACTGGAGGGAGTGTGTTCTGGCCTGCAGTGGGGCGGAGCCTGTCCAGGGGTAGGTGCAACTCCCTACCCAGCATGAGTGAGGCTGGGGAAACCTACGTGGTTGAGTGCTGGGTAGCGCGGTAGTGTAGCAGTGTTAGACGTATGGCTTGTTTAAATGAGCAGCCCTGGGCCTGATGCGCTCTGAGGCCATTTTTCAGGGATTGATGGAAGCGTTCCACCCCGCCATTTGCCTGCGGGTGATACAGGGCCGTGCGGATGTGTCGGATCCCCCTGTCCTTGAGGTATGACGTAAACTCCGCAGAAATAAACTGTGGACCGTTGTCAGTGGTAATGGTCTGTGGAAGGCCCCAGCGGGAGAAGAGGGACTCCAGAAAGTCCACAACGACCTGGGAGGTGACAGAGCCAGTGGTGGTCAGCTCAGGCCATTTGGAGTGTAAGTCATACACTACGACCAGGAACCGCTGATAGTGGGGGGCCCCGTGGATCTCGCCGCATATGTCTAGCTGCAGATGCTCCCATGGCTTTGAAGGCCAAGCCAGAGGTTGCAGGGGTGGTGGGGGTAGGCGGCCGGTTTTTCCACTCACAAGGCATGCTGGGCATTCTTTAACGAGGGCCTCAATGTCTTTGTCTATGCCTGGCCACCACACCAGGTCGCGGCATCTCTGTTTAAGCTTCACTATGCCCAGGTGGCCCTCATGTGCCATGGCCAGCACACGGGCGCGAAGGGCCCCCGGAATCACAGTGCAAAGCCCACGTGCCACACATGTGTCATTCCAACAAGAGAGCTCCTGCTTGACCCGAGAGAAGGCTAACAGCTCCTCTGGCAACGCCCTTGGCCATCCCTGACGAATGTAGGTGCAGAGCTGGGAGATGACTGGATCCTGCTCTGAGGCTGCCTTCAATTCCTGCAGAGTGACGGTGACTCGAGCGGCGTGTGTAGCATGTGAATAATCTCACTTTCGATGTGGTTGACGCTGTCGGGTGGGGCCTGGGCAGGTACTGACCGAGAGAGAAGGTCTGCAACGACATTATCCCGGCCCGGGGTGAACTGAAGAGTGTAGTTGTATTGGCGAAGGCGGTCGTACCAACGATGCAGTCTCAGCGGCTTGTGACCGGTGCCAGTAGAGGAGAGCAGGGCTGTCAAAGCCTGGTGGTCAGTTCTCAGTGTAAACTGGCGGCCATAAAGGTAGAGGCGCCATCTCTCGCAAGCCCACATCAAGCGAGGGCCTCCCGCTCCCCGACCGAATATCCTTGTTCAGTTTGGTTCAGAGCCCGGGAAGCGAATGCAACAGGCCTCTCCATGCCGTTCTGTACCTGTGACAGTACAGCCCCAATCGCCATGGCCGAGGCGTCACAGGTGACCAGGGTTTGACTGGATATGTCAAAGTGTGCCAACACTGGAGGTGAGGTGAGTTGAGCTTTGAGGGTTTGCACCGCCTTGGTGCATTCCAGGGACCAGACCATACCTGTCAAGTTTTGGATTTGAAAATAAGGGAAATTTTTCCGGGCCCACGGCAAGCAGTCCCACCACCCCAACCAAGCTCCAGTATCCCTTACATTTTAAGACAGGTGTACAAGAAAGCTAAAATCACCACTTGATGCAGAATGCTGAAAGCATTTACAATTTATAACATTGCTTGTCTTTACATTTTATTTTCATTCCACACATTCTTTTCATTTCATATTGCTTTTCTTTTACAGTTTTTCTTTTCATTTCACATACATTTTCTTTACTCTTTTAGTGAGTTATTGTATAAATTTGTTGTAGACTTTGCATTCTTTAAGACTGTTTTGTTTGAGTGTATTTGTGGGCTGGGCCAGAGTGGTTTACAGAGTGGTTTACATGAGAGTAGAGCGCAAACAGTTCTGTTGTCTAACGTCATCCTATTCTCTGTAACAATCTTTCGTACCATGCTAAACACCCTTTCTCAACTTGCATTGCTATGGGGAATGCATAGTAAAGCCTTCATAAGTTTTGGCAGCGCACCGTCTCTGTCGAAGCGTCCATCATCCGTCACTCATCATCTGACCTCACACACTAAACTCGCGACAACTGCCACCTACAGTACCTGTAGTAGGCTACTGCAGGTGGCAGTTATCGCGAGGCTAGTGACAGAGCTCAGATTGGGAATGTTTTTTTTTTTTTACTCCGCTCGGACCCGGGGTATTATTTTTTAATAACGCAGGTTAAAATACGGGAGATTTACGGGAAAATACTAATACGGGAGGACGGCGGGAAAGAAGGGTAAAATACGGGACTTTCCCGGCCAAAACGGGATACTTGACAGGTATGGGCCAGACCCACGGCACATCTCTCCGAAGCAGCTGGCGCAGTGGGGCCGTTACGGCCGAATACTGAGGCATGAACTTCATGTAGTAGCCCGTCATGCCCAGGAATGAAGCGAGCTGGGCAGCCGAGGTCGGTTCGGGAACGGAGAGGATGGCCTCCACATTAGATTGAAGGGGGGAAATGCCCTCAGTGGAAAGTCGGAAGCCTACATATTCAATCGCCGGCACCGCAAAAACACATTTTCCGCCATTTAGGGTTAGGTTGTGCTTGGCGAGGGCTTTGAATACACTTTGCCGCGACAATCGTCGTGGATAGCAGCAGTAGCACCATGTACCACCACATCATCAAGGTAGATCACCACACCTGGTATACCTGCCAGCACTGAGGTCATGACCTTTTGAAAGCAGGAGGGGGCGGAACTAAGGCCAAATGGCATCCTTGTGTAGCGGAAAACACCGAGGTGTGTAACAAAGGCCGTCAGGTTTCTGCTTTCAGGGTGGAGGGGCACCTGGAGATAGCCCTCTCTGAGATCCAGTTTAGAAAAAACGGTAGAGCCGTGAAATTGTGCCGTGAGCTCCTCGGACGTGGGCAGTGGGTATCTGTCCGGGATAACTGCTTTGTTTACTGCGCGGAGGTCCACACAGACGCGCAGAGCCCCTGTTTTCTTTCTGACCACAACCAGATTCGAGATCCATGGCGAAGCATCAACCGGCTCAATGATACCAGCATCCAGCAGCCGCTGCAGCTCAACGGACACTCCATCCCTCAGGGCCAGTGGAATACAACGCAGCGGCTGGACGACTGGAGTCACTAAGGAGTCAATGAGGGGTTGATGGGCGAAGGAAAACAGACAGCCCAGCCCTTCGAACAGTGATGACCACTTCTGATGCGGTCCGGCAGAGACAGTCATGATGGCAGCCCCCCCTGTGTCAACAAGTGAAAATCCCAATGCCGTGAACAGATCCAGCCCCATTAAATTAGCCCCTCGTCGGGCCACATTGAAGACGAAGGAGGGCAAGATCCTAGTGCCATAACTGACAGACACTGTGATGGACCCCAACAGGTCAATTTTTGAGTCACCATACCCATGTAGGACAGCAGTGGGCGCCGCCAGCGGATGGGAGAGGAAAAACTGACGGTATGTACTGGCATTCAGGAGGGAGACACTTGCGCCTGTGTCTAGCAGCAGAGGAGTACACACTGTGTCAATTTTCACTGTACATGACTTGAACTGCATCGGCCCCGATGTTACATGGCGAATTATGGTGGGTGAGCCACGGGAAGTGTTTCCATCCGAACTGGAGGGGGCAGAGCGGCACATCTTTGCAAAGTGATTTTTCCTTCCACAGTTACGGCATGATTGGCCATTAGCTGGGCAGGTCTGGGGCTGGCGGCGCTGAGTGTTTGATCCACAGTTACCGCAGGAGAGCTGCCTTTGACGCTGACGTGGCACTTGTTGTCTCGTGAGATGCATGACTGTGTCTGGGGCTGTGTCTGGTACATCCAAACCAGCGCTAGATGGCTGCTGCTGCTGTTGCTGCTGCTCCTGAGACTGCGCCCTCAGGCGTACTGCTCGACTTAATGATGAGTCTGTCTGTGTTAACTTGGCTGCACATTCTGCTGCACTTTCAATTTGGAATGCAATGGCAACAGCTTTAGCTAGTGTCAAATCATCTGATTCCAGTAACAACGTCTCCCTGATTTTAGGCTGTGTAGTGTGTTCAATCAGTTGATCACATATCATCTCATCTGTTAATGCGCCAAATTTACAATGGCAGGCCAAACCTTTCAGGTTGGAGACGTACTGATGGACTGACTCACCCGGGAGTTGATGCCGTTGCCGAAACATAAACCGTCTCAATAAAGCACTCTGTGGGGCAGCAAACTGGTCTTTCAAAAGTTTCACTGTCCCTGCATAATGCGTATTTGTCCCGTCGCCGGCTAGCGTCTCCAGCACACGTTGTCCCTCGGCTCCCAAACAGTGCCTCAGCAATGCCGTTTTCCGAGCTGCACCCACATCGGCTTAACCCATAGCTTGAATGTACGTTTCAAAAGACTGATGCCAGCGATTCCACGGTATTGTTGGCTCACCGGGAAGTGCAAGGAAAGGAGATGGAGGAGGAAGAGAAAAGTCAGCCATCCTTGTCGCTAAATGTTGTGTATAATAAGGACGCTGGAGGAGAGGTTTTAAACCGCAGCTCACTTTACTTTCAGAGCACAGGAACTACACATTTTAGACCAACACAACTGTCACTTCCGCATGCGCCAAGGCGTTACCAAACGAACACAGGTTACATCGTCCTGAACGGACATAACAATCACATCTGTCTTATAGGTTTTGTATATTAGCACTCTTTTACAGACTGTTAATGCTCAGCCCGGTCTCATGGAAGTTTGTGTAAATGTGACGTTATTTGAATCTATTGATACGTGTTCACGGAGACGTTTTTGTCGTTTTTTATGTGGTGGACAACACGAAAATGTGAAGTAATGTATTTCAATTGGAAGCATATTTTGTGGCCACAGCACGAAATTGTAGGGAGCAATATAAAAAGCCGAAAATCCGCGTAGGGAGGTTGGTTGGGGTGGTGGATGGGTCAAACAACACAGGACTTTCACCCGGGCGAGCGGGGATCGCGTCCCGTTTGCGGCGCTTTGTTTCCCGGGGATGGCGTCCCTGCGTGTGGCGTTTTGTCCCGCGTGTTACTGTGGTGCGTCTCCCGCGCCGTTTTTGCGCCTTTCCCAAGCGTACCGGCCGTTTTTCGGCGTGAGAAGCCCTTTTCCCGGCGTTTATGGCGCTTCTTCCCGGGCGCGAGCACTTTCTTCCCCCCTAAGCTTCAGCCGCTTTCCCCGCTGTTTAAGCCCTCCCGCGTTTAACTTTCCCCGCTCGCTTTCCCGCTTATGGCATCTTTCCGGCGTGTTTCCCGCCGTTTAAGCGTTTTCCTTTCCCGTAATTTTTCCTAAACCCAACCTCCGCCATCCCGTTATTGTAGGCGCCCCAGCGGGCCGCCTTGCGGGCCATCTCCCGGGCGCCTCCCGGCTTATGGAGCAACCTTTTCGGCCGCCTCCCGGCGTACTTTCCCCGAGAAAATAATGTGACATTTACACGTAAAAAATAACGTGACAGTTACACGTAAAAAATAACGTGACAGTTACACGTAAAAAACGTCTCCGTGAACACGTATCAATAGATTAAGAATAACGTGGACATTTACACGAACTGCCGTGAGACCGGGTTGTAATGCTTCCCAAAGTGGGTGTTTTAAGGGCAGGCCAAAGGTGCCACAAGAATGGTTCATTTTAAATTTTTTACAGTACACTTTTAATATTCTTTCACTATATATATATATAAAAAAGGCAACATTCACATTTATATTATATTTCCAAACATATAAAATTGGAAGAAATAAGCAAAAAAAAACATGGAAATCATTAAATTACCATAACACATAACACCATGTTATGTGTTAATCCATTCTGTCGGTGATCGGAATATTAATATGAATGCGTGATGATGAATAATAGTTAGAAACGAACAAATTGCTATTTGCCAAGATCGTAGCTCCACAGACTCCAACACGCCGCCCAAGAATCCCACATGAAACACACACCCAATGCTCTCATGTTGCTGGATGGGGCTTTGCCAACTTATTTTTTGTGATTAACTATATACAAGGGCTGTGCCCTTGCCTTGCAATAGAATTCAATGGAAACGGTCTATAGAACTGTATTTAGGCTATAGTCTTTACTGTAAAATAAATGCATTGTTGTGTTTAATAAAAATATTTTAATAGAGAAAGTATAACATTTCATTTTGTTACATTGTTAAGAAGACCCTAAGTGAACTTCATAACAAATGCCATGTTGGGCTATACACTTCTATTTTGCTGTTTTTCAGTCTGGAGAAGTCATGTGATGCAGCCTAACATCACACAGTGTGTCATCACCGTAGACATACACACACAAAGATCCCAGTTTTAAATATCTGTACATATTCATGTCTAATGTAAAATGTTACTGTCTTTACATTTTTATTAGAATATACTTTTTGTTTCATATTGCTTAATAACCATACAAATAGATGTATAAAATGATATAAACCCATCCTAATATTGTGTAAATGTACTGTACATATAACTGTTTATTGTGTTTTGTCTGATCCTTTGGCAACATTGTTATTGAAACATTCATGCCAATAAAGCCCCTTGAATTGAATCGATAAGGAACATGTTCTATATGAGCTATGATCATCACATTGTGGAACTTGTCATGCACTGTGACATCACAGTGTGAGACATTCTAAACCTTGGATGGCATTCTATGGTTCTGTTTAGAATACAACCCTGGGTGCTTACAGGCAGTCAACAGTCTGATCTCGTGAACGACGCATCTCTTTGTGTGACAGAGTTCAAAACTTCCGTACAACAACGACAGAGCAATACTACTCTATACTCCACTATCGCAACAAATACTTTTGTTCAGCGATCATGGCAACGATGCCGGCGACAGTGGTCTGCCCAGCTCCCAGCGTACAGCTCGAGAACCTGAAAGAAGACCAACTGGAAACTCAAGAACGAATCACCCAGCTGGTCTCCGAAAATGCTGGCCTGGAGGACGAGAAGAGGAGAATCCTGACGGCTCTACGTTCAGAGAGAACTATAAGGAAGAACGCCGAAAAGGAGAGTAAGATCAAGGAGAAGGAGAAAAATGGAGAGATTCACTCTCTCAGAGAAAGTTTGAAGGCAGCCAAACTCCACTGGAGTGGTGAGTTCAACCGGGTCGTCGGGCTCTTGAAACAGGAGCAAAAGAGGAACAGAGAGACCCAGGAGAAGAAGATTAATGATATATTATCAACCATACAAAACCAGAATTTGATGGACATGGACGCAAAGCTCCAAACTCTGGCAGAGGACAATGATAGGAAGTTGAGCCATGTCATCCAGGAAAAGGATGATCTGATCAACGAAATAACGGAGGAAAAGACGGCTCTAGAAGTGAAGTATTTGGAGAGCGAAGCCAAGCTGATGGAGAAGGAAAGGCAGATCATCCAGAGGGAGGCAGAGTTTGAAACAAAACTCGCCACTCTGGAAGACCAAATGACGTGTGAGCTCGCTGCAAAAGAGGAGAGCTTGGAGAAACGGCATGAGCTGGAAAGAGAGAGGAGAGAGATGGAGTGGAACAACAAAGAGAGCCAAATGGAGAACGAAATCCAGCTCTTAAAGGAGAAAATCTCTGCTCTTCAGGTACAAAACCACAGCCTCCAGGAGTATGAAAAGATGAGCCGAAGGATGGAGAAGGAGTGGATTGCCAAAGAGAGCCTAATGGAGAATGAAGTCAAGATCCTAAAAGTGCAAAATTCTGAACTTCAGGTCAATCTCCTTAGCCTGCAGGAGCTGGCTCAAAAAACTGACAAAGAGAAGGCCAGAATGAAAAAGGAGGAAGACAAGGCCAAGAAGGCGGCAGAAAAGAGGCTGAAAAAGGAGAGGAAAGAGGAGGAGGAGCGAGAGAGTAAACAGAAGGAGGAAAATAGGAAGCAAGAGAAGGAAGAATTGAAAAGACAGAAGAAGGAAAAAGAGGAGATGGAGAAAAAAGTCAAGAAAGAGAGGAAGGAGCAGGCGAAGAGAGAGAAGGAGGGATTGAAAAGACAGAAGAAAGACAAGGAGGCGAGAGCGACAGAAGAGGAGCAGAAGGAGGAGAGAGAGGATTAACACCATCAACCTTTCTCTCCACTTCACCTCGATTCCCCCCCTCCCCTCCAAAAAAAAAACTGGGTGATCCGGTTACCTGCCACATTTCAAAGACTTGCAGGTTAAAATAATGTTGGTGTACTCCGGGTGATCCGGTTATCTGCCACATTTCAAAGACTTGCTGGTTAAAATTTAAAAATAGTGTTGGTGTACTCCGGGTGATCCGGTTTTACTGCCACACTTCAATTATTAAAATATTTGTTTTTTTTGAATGAATCTCATATCTGTGCATTTGTCTTTTTAAATGGGTTCAATAAAAACACATCTACCGTGAAAACCTGACTGCAAATGTTTCACATATTTACCTTTTTTGATTAAACTGAAGATGATCTTTCATTTTCACCTTAAAAGGACAATTCCGGCGCAAAATGAACCTAGGGGTTAATAACATATGTGTACCCAGTCGCGTTCTCTGGGACATGTTTTCATGCTAATCGAATATGTATTTATCTTGAAACAAGCTAGCGCGAACTGGTGATTAGCTTGCTAACGCTGCCTTTCGGGGCAGAGGGTAAATCGCTATTTTATACCACTAACAAGGCTCAAAATAGCACCACACTTCCATGGTAGCATAATGAGGGTCCCTACATGTAAACCCAAGCATTGAGAACTTTGTAAGTGTACAGACAGTTTATTAAAAAGATAGATTATAAAGACAGTAGCGTTCATGTTTACATGCGGGTGCCATCTTGGAAAACAGTCATGACCAGTCGAATCACGAACGCTGTGTTTGAGCTATGTTACTGGTAACTGGTTTAACGTCGTTCGTCGTTCGACTGATCGTGACTTCAAGATGGTAGCGTTAGCAGCTAATCACTGGTTTGCGCTAGCTTGTTTCAAGCTAAATACACATTTGATTAGCATGAAAACATGTCACAGAGAACGGTCGACTGGGTACACATATGTTATTAGGTTCATTTTGCGCCGCAATTGTCCTTTAACACAATATGAAGTGATTCTGGAGTCTAAGGGCACATTCACACCTTTTGAATTTTTTTAACAGTCACTGGTTCACACCTTTAATTCTGTAGACTCTGTGCGATTCGGAGTTGCAGTTGTAACATTGTTGCATTTATCACATGTTCATTTAGCCAGCGGCTAGAGCGGCAAAAGCCAACGATTTTTAGCTTACTATCAAACTACAAAGAAACTGGTTTAGAGCAAGCTGTTGGGCAGTTTAAAGGGGTGGTTTTAACATCACATCTGTCTTATAGGTTTTGTAAATTAGCACTCTTTTACAGACTGTTAAAGCAAAAAAAACCATGGAAATCATTAAATTACCATAACACATAACACCATGAAGAAAGTTTGACTGACCTCCACCAATTTTGCTGGAGGAAATCCAGAGCCTGAGGAGACAACACAGTTATGATGAAAGAGATATCACAAGAGGAGTCTATCTTATTTATCTCGAACAATCAACAATGTTGCAAAGAACATTTTTTATTAAATTAAAACCACAAACTAAAACACAATCAGAATTTACCAAAAACCAAAAAAATAAATAAATAAAAAAGGATTAGTTCGAAAAGGAGCAGGCAGAAGCAAATAGCTTATGTGCTCCTGCCCCTACTTCACAATATCATATTATTACAAAACAAATAGATATGCAAATACAGCATACAATCTTTCAGATCTTCCAATAACTTACAAGAATCTACAACAATACCTTTCCATTCCTATGTTTCGGTCTATTATTTTCTGTATTGGTCAAGTAATGATTTCTTTAATCTATTTTTGAACTAATGATAAAACAACAAGGATGTAAAGGATTTGTTGTGGTACATTATATGTTCCTCCTAAGGCTGCCATAATGCTCCATACCTTTTGGTGCCCTGCGACGAGCCTACCATCGGGGAACAGATAGTTGGCCACAGAGCAAACCGGCTCCTTGATCCCCAGGCTTGTGCAGTGCTCTTAAGGCCCGGGACACATTAACCCGATTATCGGCCATGGGACAGTCTGGCGAGGTCAGTGACTCAAATCTGTTCGGTGTGTCCCGTGCCGTCGTCCGTCTGGGGGGCTGTCGGCGTTCATTTTGGCCGACCTGACATGTTCGGTCGGCGGCAGGGAAATCGGGACTCACCCGGAAATGACGAGCGCAATGAGGTGACTACAGTCTCTCAAAATCTGAGGAAAATCTTTTAAACTGACCTTTGTTGAGCTGAAATGAAGACAGATTCAGCAACTGCACGGCCTATTTCTTGCTTAAAATGTTTTCAGAAACACGTTTCAGTGAACTATTTTAGTACAATATGAGATCGTATTCTGAACGGCCGCCATGATCAATATCCGGAGAAAACAAACCCATGTGACGCGTTCGTCCAATCAGCTGGTTGCCGGTTTTCATTTCTTGGGCAACATTACAGATTAGCGCCGCCTGCTGTTATAGAGATGTATTACGTCTCGTCTCCTCTCGTCTTTTTGGTCTGTTCTGTGGCAGTTTTTTGGACCTCGGGGACGCGACTGATCATATCGACAGGGTTTTCTGTCAACGGTCGCCCGTCGGCTATATGTGTCCCGGCCCTTAGCCTGCACACAGGCATGTTTATACTGGGCCTGTGGCCTACCGATGACTGACAGCATCCCACTAGCAACCAGCTCAGATGCTTTCTGCATGGCCTCTGCACGGACCTTCACCGCACACAGAGCTAGAAGACACAGAGGGGGTCATGTATTATATTTCTTTTAGGTGAGCAACATCTTTGGGGGGGTTGAGATCTCTACTTTTGAGCCAAATGGAAATTTTGATCATAATAAACACTTCTTTTTCTGAATTCTGGTGAATTTGTTTGCAACAATGTGTGCCTTTTCTGCATCAAATTATGGTGCAAATGTCTTTAATTTTGTAAAGGAAATGTTTTTAGATATTTGGGGGGGGGGTCCCAGTTTTGATTATGGGGGGTTGTAACACCCCACCCCCCCCCCCTGTAAATTACGCCAATGGTTTAAACCATTACTTCTTTTACTCAAGTAAGATTCTGAATGCAGGGTTTTTACTTTTAATACAGTATTTGTATATTGTACTAAAACTATCGAAATACTTCTTTCACCGCTGCAAAAAACTGCTGTCGATCGATTATAGATTATTAAAATCAGACAGCCACCATTATAGATTATTAAAATCAGACAGCCACCATATATATAGATGGTACAGTATACCCACTACAATACATTAGACTACACCACTGATGAACACCCCCTTCATCATCACCACCCAACCAAACAAAATTAAGAAAAGATGACACAGTTACTACAATAGTCAAGACCATTCAACAAAATAATAACAAAATATATACCGTTTATACCATAAACCAAATAAAAATATGTATAAATGACAACACCATAAGCCCATCATACACGTCTCTCCCCAGCACAGTGTTTCTTAGGAGCCCTCCCTAAAAGCTCAGGTACTTTCCCCATTTCCTAGTATAGACATCCAACCTGGCAAACCGTTACATGACATCTTTTCAAACGCCGCCACCCCCTAGCCATCTCACAAGCCCACTCCTGGATTGACAGAACCCCATTCATTCTTCCATCTTCTTAAAATAATCTGTCTAGGATATGCTTTGCTGACTTCTTTTGTTTTTTTGGATGACGTGATTCTGATTATTCTATCCACTACGACAGAAAACACCGCACGACTGCAGCGGCCCGCCACTGTAGCAGACGACATCAGGAGGCAACTTCTGGAGAATACATTGTGTGTCTGTAGAACAGTAGCTACATGCGCAGTTACATGGTCAGAAGAGTGTGTTAATGATGGATTTTACAATGGCTCCAATGTGCATCAGTCAAGCAGAACAAAGAACTATCAGCCTAATGATGTGAGATTTCCAATCAGCCATTACAAGGACGTGTTGTTTCGCAGCGCAGCCAGAAAAGGGCCAGCTGAAGCTTTACAAGGGGTGAAGGTAGAACGTGTGGTCGGCAGCAGAGATATAGATGCAGAGCTCTCTCCCGGTCGTCCTTCTCTTTCTTTCTCCTCCAAACTCTTAATACACGTGATTCGGTAATGGAGATTAATGCACGCTGGCACGGGGAACAAGTTTGCAACACACAGAGGCTGTGACGGTGCAGGCTTGTACTGTAGCTACGAAAAAGTGATGCACTGTAATTCGTATGTGTTCCACGTATTTATTACTGTATGCACCACAGGGACTGCCGCTGTATATGAGACCACTGTGGTCCACGTGGGGAGGAGGTCCAGGTGGATGGGTGAGTCATAAAACACAAGGTCTTCAAGTGGAGGAGCACAGTTCGTGTCCGGGGGACAAGACTTTCAGCCAACGCGTGTCCGTGTTTCCTGGGAGTACTATTTAAGGGGGCCGGTGTTTTACTCCAAACCACAATCTTTTTTTCCTAATCATCAGCTAGTCGTTTTGGTGTCTAAACCGGACCTTACCTCGTGGTGCCCTGCGTCCGGCTCACAGTCACGTTTTTTATCTGCTAAACTCAACTCTAACGGCCTCTGAAATGGCCGGCACCTCGCGGTGCCCTTTACCTGGCTGCCAGTAACCTTTATTTGGCTAAATGTAGCTGTAATGGCCGCTAAACTAAACGGTTATGTGACCTGTGGTCAAGTAACCAGCCCGCGGTCGTAATTGCGTAGGATATCATACGAACTATTGTGCATACGTTTTTCGTACTCTTATCATACGAACCATTTAATGAGAATGCGTTGGACTGGGAGGGGGGCAGAGAAGGTGTAAATATAAAACAATAGTGTGTGTGTGTGTGTGTGAGAATGTCCTGAGCAGGAAGAAACGGGGACAGAGATGGAAGATAGATTGGATGTGCTGCACTGACTGGTCACCAGAAACTAACAGGGATTATACCACTGTGGGTGCACGTACACTACACACACACACACACACACACACACACACACACACACCACACACAGATTGTGTGTGAACTCCATCAGGTAAGTGAGGCGTTAAGGAGGTTGCAACATTCAGCTTTCCTGCCTAAACGCTTCTAGGTCGAGGTTATAGATTTATGATAGCTCCACTGAACAATTTTTTCCCTGGCTCTGAAGACGCGTTTGGGGCAAACACTAACACACACACACACACACACACACACACACACAGACAGACATACACACACAGACCAACACGAAGCTCTTCACTTATGCAGGATGGAACTAGGATGACAGGGTAAGCTTACAATGGCCCACTACTGTTACTGTTGTGTGTGTGTGTGTGGTGTGTGTGTGTGTGTGTGTGTGTGTGTGTGTGTGTGTGTGTGTGTGTGTGTGTGTGTGTGTGTGTCAGGTGAACACATGTCCCCGTTCAGCCCCAGTTTCTCACTGACAGACAGCCCCGGTGCTACGCAGCAACAGCCTGGCCTCGTTCACACCAACACACACATGACTGTACAGCCACAAACTGTCCAGGCTGCCCGAGGGCTGAGGTTACAGCGGCCTACTTACCAGGGAGATTTGGTCGCATTATTACCGGCACCGATGTGGACACAGTCAACATGCAGGTAGGATGGGGACCAGTAAAAATACATTTCATGGAGGTCATTTTGATATACTATGTAAATGTCTACAAGAAGAGGGGATGTTTTATTAAAAAAGCAAATGAAAACAATTATTTGTATTCAGTTAAATGCAATGTAATGTAACATTGAAGGTCCAACATCAGGCTCATTTTTAGGTACATACTTTTATTTTGAGTTTCTACTCATGTAGAAATGTTTACATGCTTTAAAGTTAAAGAAATACACCATTTCTCATACTGTCTGTCTGAATGTACCTGTATTCATTGCAGCCAGGGAATGACTGTAATGGCACTTTCTACCTATTGTTAAAAAAACTCAGGAGCAGCACAACTCATTTCACATACGTGAAGAAGATAAGGGAGACCTTGATGACTTTCACAGAAGCATTTAATAAACACTCAATCGAGGAGAGAATTATGAGCTCCAAAAGGAGACAAAACAAAACATTCCCTTATCACACAGCTGTCTACACTCTCTGAATGTGTAGAGAGACAAACCTAGTCATACATGAACAGGTTAGGTTATTAGAGACTGGCCGAATACAGAATGACCTGATGTGGTCTAAGCTTTCCCTTTTTCTCATCATACCACAACATGGTGTATCTATATATAGTTGTGACATCACAACCGTACAGAAGTCCCGACGGCTCTGTCTAAAGGCTCGGTTTCTGAATATGGCCTGTGTGCATTTATCTGTGGGTTGAGCGTTTTGATACTTTCACTGTATTTATATCGCGCCTGCTTAATAATCACAAAATCTCACTTTTTTTTTCAGTATGGGATCTTAAAATACACCAAAGGCCAATTGTTTAAAATTTTAATACGAAAATTAGATTAAGAGTGTACAGCACATGCTAGCTGAGCTGGGAGGCTACTAAGGCGGGTAATTGCTGGATTTGGAATAGAGAAAATAAGTTAATTATTAATGTTGCGAAGAGTAAATGTATGATGTTGGGATCTAATCATCTTTTAAAAGATTCCCCTGCTCTGAACTTGTCAGTTGGTGGTTTGATTATTGAACAAGTGGCTGAGGCCAAATTGCTCGGCGTGATTGTGGACAGCAGGTTGACGTGGAACGCTCAGATAAAACTAATATTGAATAAAATGGGCAGGAGTATGGCTGTAGTTCGCCATTGTAGGAAATGCATACCGATTCCAATACGGAAAATTTTGGTAGAATCAATAGTTTTGTGTCATCTGGACTATTGTTCCATCATTTGGGCTGCAACTACAGAGAATAATTTAAACAGATTACAGATTGCACAAAATAAAGTTTCTCGGCTTGTCCTAAACTGTTCTTTTAAAACAAGTATTAGGGACATGCACAATCAGTTATCATGGCTTCCTGTAAGAAGCAGAATTAATTATTCTCTTATTAAATTCTTAAAAAATATAATTATTACAAAAGCACCAGAAATTATTTATAAAAGATTGTCTTTCTTCAGTGACGTTCATACTCATTCCACTCGTCAATCAAGTGAAGGGCGTTTCTTGTTACCTGTCTGTCGAACAAATCAACTGCAAAGAACATCGTGTTATAGAGCAATGGTGGCATGGAACTTGCTCCCGTTATTTTTGGTTTCAGAGAGGCACAATGTAAGTTTTTCCAAAAGACTGAGACTGTATTTATTTACTTTGGAGTAACTGTAATTATGTTATTAATAATGACCGTATAATGAGCTACGGCAATTGAAATGTGATTTTTATTTTATATTATACCCTGTGAGTGGTAATATTTTGTACATGGAAGAGCTTATATTGTTATATGGTTATGTTTAGTGTATATGTGTTATGTTGTGTTATGTGTGTATGTTTGTTAGTTAGTTCATGTAGAAGATGTTGGGTGCACTTCTGTATTTGTCTTCATTGTTGTACAGCTTTGATGTTAGTATTTTGGTAAAAATTGTTAAGACCCCAGGAAGAATAGCTGCTGCTTAATGGAGTAGCTAATGGGGATCTAAATAATAAACAATAAGCAATTGCTCATAAATTAGATTATAACCAAAGTTAAACCTGCAATAATTGGTTTTTTTTTGGCCACTTGGTCAGCGTAAAGAAGTTGTGAACACTAACTTCCACATCCATAAAAATTACAGAGTAACATTGCTTTTTATTTGGAGTCGTGTTTTGGCCAATATTCACTCTCTTTTAGCTCAGTTTTTGGTCTCAACCCACTACAGAGGGAAATATTTGGCCTTATAGCGGCTAAATGCTCCATTATGTTCACCAAAGTAGCTGACTGTTGGCTGTTTGGTGCTGAGCAGGTGGGTTTTTAAGAGCTTTTTCGCTGAAAACAGCTGCAGCCAAAAACGACCCTATAACATCAGTGAGAGTGAACCAAAAAATGTTATTTGTGGGGCAGACAGCTAAACAGTAAGCTGAAACTCACTATGAAGGGATCATCAGAGTTAATACAGTTCATCCTGAGGAAGATATGGATGTCTGCACCAGGTTTTAATGGCAATTCATCAAATATTTGTTGAGATACAGTATTTCTGTTTGTTTCTGAGTGGATAAAAAGAAGTCCATCCATCAGACCCCCAACACATTCCTACCTATGTGCGTTAGTAGTCTGAAACAAGAAAAATACAGCCAGTTTCAAGCTGAAACCTCAGCTGACATGAGGCTGTACTCCAGTGAAATGGTACATATTAAATCGTCTCGCTCTTTCATGAGGTCACAGTGTGGCCAGTCACATCTGTAACTTACACAATCTAGCGAATTCCTCGCTTCATAATCTGCTTAATAGACATGAACAGATTGCAGCTGTCAGTGTGTGCATGTGGTTTGGGGGTATTAATAAAAAAAATTAAAAAAATGATATGTGTGTTTGTACCGAAAACATCTGCGCCATCATCAAATAACTAATGACAGACAATGGCTAAATATTTCGAAATGTCAGGGCCCGCCCGGGGACACCTCCAGATATTACATTATGTCCTCGGCATACGCACGGCATCAGCTTTTGATTACCAGTTTATGACCAAGATTTGTCAAGGAACCTTATTGGGCACTTTAATTGTTTCAATGTGGAGATTTCTTCACAGTTCTTCAAAGAACGTTCAGAAGCATACTTTGGCCCGCCTCCCTTTAAAATGACACCCTGCTTGTATGGACAACAGAGGAAATTAATTTATGATTATCAGTATTTTAACCCTCGGGTTTAGGTATACGTTTTTCAATATAAAAAAGGCAATTTCACATCATTTTAGACCATTATTATTACCATACGTGTCTAAAAAAAAAAAAAAAAACTGGTTGAAGAAATCCGCTGGGGAACAACTACAATCATTCGATCTGAGAAAAGTTTGGCTTTGGTGGTCCCCAAAAACAGCTTAGGTGTTGGGGCCAAGGCAGGTCAAGTCCCAAATCAAGTCACTTTTTTTTTCCACCCAAGATAAAGCTCTCTTACCTGTAGTATCCGGTCTTTATGAAGAGAAAAGACGAGGTATTAGTAGCCCATCTTGCTTTTGGAGTCGTCCATTCATGATTCACAGTTTGCGCTGCTGCTGCTGCTGCTGCTGCTGCTGCTGCCTAGTATACTTGATAGAATACAAAAAAGTACCAATATTTAATGAGATTACTTTATATTTAACAGCTAACATTCAAATTTAGGAGTCCGAGTCATTATGCCTCAAGCCAAGTCTCGAGTCATTAACTTCCAAGTCCTAGTCATTTATTTTTTGTCAAGTCAAGTTGCAAGTCCTCAAAACGGTGAAGCGATTCGACTTAAGTCCAAGTCACCAAGTTTTAAGTAGGGCTGTAAACATACATCGATCTGGATCGACATATCGATTCCAAGATCCACGATCCAATAGTTTCAATGAAAAGTGAAAACATCTATACACATCGTCTGTACAATGCCTCTTTATTTTAGATTCCCGCTTTATATTTACTCTTTTCATTAAAAAACGGCATCTCCGATTCATATTTTAATCATTTTACAGGGTTGATGTTTTACAAGCTTTTTTAGAAAATAAAACCAGACGGACCAAGAGTTGTCAAAAATGCCTGAGGGTGCAGAGGGTAATTTAAATGCCTGGGAGAGCTCAGTAATAAACTGTCAGATCATATTTGAGTTGGCTGTTTTGAGTAGATATAAATGTAACCGTGTCGATCACAGACCCCTGAATCAAAATCGTATCGTGACAGACTTTGAGATATCAGTAAATATTATGCATCGTTGTCCAAAGAATCAATATGATATCCTATTGTGATAAAACCTGAGATGTACACCCCTAGTCTCAAGTCCACATCTCTAAGGCTTATAATGGTTAGGGGAAAAAAACCCTGATTATGCAATTTCTTAAGCATAAAATGTGAATTCTGCCCCCTGAGCTTTTCAAGGAGACGCTGAGAGGTAGAGACAAGTCTGGTCCCTAAAATAACTAAGATCATCTTTAATTCTGCTCGACTGTCTTATAGCCTTGCCAACAATAAAAGCAAGTCCTGCACAAACATTGGCCAAGTCAGTATTTTTGATGTCTATATGTGTGTACCGTGGGCCTGGAGCATGCTCTCACTCTCCTAACACAGTGTGACAGAGCAGAACACACTCAGGTGAAGCATTGTCAGTGCAAACCCTGTCTTAGAGCGCCCTCTGTTGGACTTAACGTGTGTTGCAGCTTAAATAATGTGTGAAACTACACACACATCATTTCCGTTTAATTATCCCCACGCCTTTTAAGACAGCAAGAGAATTAAATACATTGCACGTTTATTGAACGCATTGCCACACGATGTGATTTCAAATGTAGTGATTTATTTCATGCCAAAAGCCTAAAAATTGATCAATATAAACCCCCAGAAAATAACAGTAATAAATACAGCAAATCAGTTCATGGTATCGTGACACAGAGAAAAAAAAAGAATTTGCACTTATTAAAAAAAAGAAAGAAAAAGAACTCAAGTAATAAAGGAGATATGAAATTCAATTTCTCAAACTGGGGAGTGATTCAGTACAGATTCCTATCTCTGCACTTGAGTGCAGAGCAGAGGGAATCTGCGCAGATAGCCGTGAGAAATTCGATTTAGCAGGGAACAGATTAGAGCGATACGGTGGATACATTCATCGTATTTAGTCAGTTATTTATCCACAGAAGTTGACGGACTCTTAAACAGAATCATCATCATCAGAAGTTTCAGCAAAAACTGCAGATACCGATTCCCCCCCAGCCCTTTCACAACTACACTTAATACTGGAATTAGAGTCGGCCTTTCCATAGGGAAATCGTAAAATACAGGATTGATTTGATATTCGAGGAAACATTGATGGTTTTCCAGTGTCAAATATAATCTCTAACTAGGCCCATTAAGGTACAAAGTGAGACGCATTCAGAGGCAATGAGAAAGTACCTTCACATCAACAATGTTTCCCCAATAAATAAATAAATGCTGCGACCATTTTCTTAATCACTACTCAAAACCATTTGGTTAACAACATTATTTGAGACTGTCATGAAAAAGTGCTGAAAAACACAAACTGACACCTGGCAGCTGGATACACACCCTGCTTAGACATTCTACATAACCCTTTGGTTTTCCAATTCTCACTCACACACACACACACACACACACACAATACCAGTACAGACACATGCTGTAAAATGCAACAAAAAAAAAATCATTCAGTAGTAAGTACATCAAATTGACAGAGCCAGACGTTGAGAGCCGATGTTGTAATACGAGAAATAGGAAAAACAGTCCACAAGCGGCTTCAAAATCAACACAATTAACCACCACCGTGATATTTACGTAAACTTGCATAACTGTAACCAATCGTGTGCTCTGTAGCGTTTACACCCTGCCTATGCACCGGCATAGGAAGCGGCATTTTAGTAAACCTCATCAGATCCAAGTTCACCCGTCAGGTAAGTGTTGAGAAAACTTTATGCCTCCCAATTCGTTAAGGTAAAACAAGCAAGACCCAGAAAACGTAGCCCTAATTG
This sequence comes from Perca fluviatilis, assembly GCF_010015445.1. NCBI lineage: Eukaryota > Metazoa > Chordata > Actinopteri > Perciformes > Percidae > Perca > Perca fluviatilis. Next base: position 9,417,911 of record NC_053125.1, read on the forward strand.
AAGCGGACGGGGGAAAAGTGAATGCTTGTCTGGATATACTCGTCGTCTCCACTACACCATTTACTGGCTGCACAGCTCCTAATCCAATCAGTGTGAGGAGTGTAAACAGAAGTTTGGACCGGTACCAAGTTTCAGGAGCTTTTTGTTTTCCCTGGACCTTCAGTGCGAAAGATGGCCAAACGCCTGGGGGATGAAATCTGGATGGTAGGAGGGAGGAAGAGGGAATGAAAAGGGACATTAAGAGTGAGAGAAAATGAAAGAGAGTGAGAGAAAGACCGAAAGCGGCAGAGGGGAATAAAAAAAGAAAATAAAAATAGGCAGAGAAAGACAGCAACAGGAAAAGGCAGCTGTCCAGATCCCGCAAGGCCCATCTTCCCTCTTCAAAGGACCAGAGGAGGGCCTCCCTCCCTCCCTCCCTCCCTCCCTCCATCCCCCTGTGGATGTCTCCTGTCTGCTGAGAACCGATAGGACCCATAGACTAACACACACACCCACTGAGGAAAGAATTCGTTGGGCAGCATCTGGGCGTCCTGCTGAGCGGTTCATCTCTCGGTGAACACACACCTACACACACAGAGCTTATTAAAAAAAGACAAACCAAGCAGAGGAGGCAGGGGACAATTATCAGACGCACTCAAGGCAGAACCAGTTTCCGAAAAAGAAAAATCAAAACGAGAGACACAAAACGGTTTGTTCCTTCAGCCAAATGTTAACAGACACGCTTACGTAATGTGCAACAAGACGTGCGGGGACAGTTATGTACCTTGCTTATGTTCGATAAAAACAGCCTAAAAGTCCTGACTCTACAGCTATTCTGTACTTGTCTTTTTCTTCAATCCTTTTTTTAGTTTTTTTATTTGATCAATACACTCCTGCTAATTTGATTCCCTGTATCTCTGTACATAGGGTTATATTTTCTAACTCTAATAAAAAGGGCCTACCTTAACACTCCAAACACGAAAGACCAAAAAATGTCTGCTCAGGTAGGGAAACAAAACTTGCAAACTTGAAGGATTTTCTCAAATATTGAAACAACTCTTACATCTTTGTACAATTCAGGAAAAAACAACAACCTTGTATTACATCATCATTAACCAGTTTAATACGTTTAACGTTAGCGTCTTTTTCTGTTTTTTTGAGGCCTGGTCACACCACGAGTAGCACAGTGAAATGAACCAGCATAAATACAGGGTTCAAGAAGCTTCGTGGTGCGGTGATTTCGGCTGAGAGTCACACTTTACTTTCATTATCGGTATATCATTATGTCTGTGGAATCAGAAAACTGTGAAAAATTATGATGTCCCAGAGCCCACATTGATGTCTTGAAATTCATTGTTTCATCCAACCAACAGTCTAAAACCCAAAATATATATTCAATTTACTATCATGTATGTATACAAAGAAAAACATCAAATCATCATCATTTTCAGAAAATATTTGGCATATTTCCTTGAAAGAGGTTCAATTGATTATTAATAGTTGTTAACGGTTGCTAAATTGTTTTGTTTTCTATCAAATAATCTGTGAGTCGACTAATTGTCGCAGCTTTGGGAGTGATTAGTGGCCGGGCTAGTTTTGTGAGCAATTGTAGCTGGCGAGCTAACCGCTAACAAGCTAGCTAGCCAGCCAGAACAGAACCAGTCACAATAGTTGCCCGAGCTTCTCTCCAAGTTCTCTGCAGTGAGCCTTGTTCTCAGGACTGCACATCAGTTCATTTAATAGGGGGGGGGGGGGGGGGGACACCAAGCTTCCTAACTGATTGCTAATTGTAAGTGAGCAACCTCATTAGCTCCACCGCTAACGGGATGATACTGCACAGTATTTTCTAGAGAGACGCATTTGTACCAGTGGCTATGTTTTTATCCACTTGTCAATCTGAAGTTCGCTAAAAACATTCGTGCCAATAAAGCCGGTGAAAGTGTGGGTTACACTTTATGTGAAGGTATCTACATAAGAGTGACATGACACTGTCATGAACGCGTCATAAACATTATAAACAAGTCATAAACGTTTATGACATAATGCTTCTTTTAGTGTCATTCGGTTTTTGTCGCGACAAGTTAGGGTTAGGGTTAGAGTCCATGTGCCATGACTGTGCCATGACTGTGTCATGTGTTCATGACACTGTCATGTCACTCTTATGTAGATACCTTCTAGTAAATTGTTACCAAAGTGTGTTTCCATCCAACGGCTTTAAAGCAAATGAAAAACCTGTGCGTAATGACGCCACACGGGTCAAATTGGTGTATTGAATAGATGTGAGACATTTTAAGGTGTTTCAATGCATTTTTACCGAATCGCACAACATTCAAGCTACCATTTGCGAAAAAAGCTTTGCTAGCCAAAATGGATCGCGCCGTCTACCTACAAATGATTCATATTGCACAAGTTGTACTAGTGCTTATGTGCCGGCTGATAGCGACATATCAAGCTATAATAAGACAACAACGGCCGCAATTTATTTATATTCGGCAAATAACGCTTCCATCAGCGTATGTATCGCATAAGCCGTTTACCATGAAGAGAAAATCTGATGATGACATCGAACATACAAACTTCAAATTTTAATGTTTCAATGAGGCATTTTTCATCCGATATTACACAATACGCATAAAAACGTGTGGATGGAAACATGGCTATTGACTCCTGTTTACAAACTGTCTTTTGTGGGGCTGATTGTACTCCAACAGAGGATGTTAAATATAATTGGACGTTGCAACACAGCTCATAAGCTGATAGCTTCCTCCATGTTTGACTCTAAGGTACTCCCTCAAAAGTCAGAATTGACTTTGCCTCGCAAGCAAATCCACTTAATCGCCACCCATTCCATTGGAATCAATTGATTTTGCCGCAAAATGTTTGCCATTTTATAACGCTCATGTGACCAGACTCTCAGAAGGAGAAAAGGTTAATCGACATTCGTACGATGAAAAACAAAAATGAGATATTTAGGGATATGTAAGAGGAATGTTTCTCTTTACGAAACCGCTCAAACGCAGCTCTTTGGTACATTCCATTACCCAACGAAATGTAGGCGGCATTGAAATAGAGTTTAAGACCTTTAAGAATCATACAGCGTACATTAAAAAAGGACAAGCATTATGAATACCTGAGAAAGATTTTTTTGAAATCAAAAAGATGCCATAAATCGAGGCGTGGGGGTCTAAGAAAAAAAAAAAGAAAAAAAAGAGGGATTAATGTATTTGACAGAGAAAAGAGACTCTTTGTTCAGACTCGTTCGCCTCGCAACATTACATTCAGTTACATCAGCCACACCTGGATTTTTCTTTTCTAAATCAGCCACGGCCCCGCTCTGATCTAAACTAAAAAGGAGAGAAATGCAGCAATCAAGGAGATTTTCTCCCTCCGTCTTTAGAATTGTAAGTAATATGTGAAAACCCTTAGGCGTACATATGCACGCACGCACACACACACACACACACACAGCATTGGACTTATTTCACACCACTAAAGCCGGCCCTTGTCTTGGTAGCACCAGCTGATAAGTCTCGTTAAGGCCAGCTCGTTAGGAGAGGGCCTTCTCCGTGGCAACTGCTCGGTGACATCGTGTCCGTTGTGTGACGTCGGCGTCATCTGTCAGTAGTAGGACATGTGTGTTTTTTGGTTTGAAGAGTCAGTCAAGCAGCAAGGCTTTTTGTTGCATTGTTCAACATTGGGATTGGGAACAGGAGGAGTGGGTTCAGTTCCAGCCCCCACAGAGACACACACACTTCCACACGTCTCCTCTGCAGCACGTCTGCCTCAGTAGAACTTGTCATCGATGCGGAAGTGTGGCCTGGTGACATCATCCGGGTTGAGGAAGACGGATATGGATTTCCCAGGGTTCTCGGTGACCAGCTGCTGCAGCCGCTGCGCCAGCTTGTCCTCTGAGGGGGAGATGATGCCGTTGGCCGGGTGGTGCCCGGGGGAGCCGTGGCCGTTGGTGCTCGCCGTTAGCTCCTTCTTCAGCTGGCCCGCCTGCTGGGCTTGGTCCAGGGCCGCCCGCAGGTGCTCGCTGGGATCCGAGCGCACGTGGGCCAGTTTCCTGGCGACGAGCAGCGCCTGGCTGTCTGTGAGGTGCTCCAGCATGTTGCACTGGGGCAGGAAATAGTTGGGGCAGTTTTTACCCAGGATGCAATGAGCCAGGTCATCCAGGAGGCCTAGGAGGAGGCGGCCAGGGGTGTCTGCGTCGGAGCAGGACAGATAGGCGGATGGAAGCCGGTCACAGGCCCAGAAGAGAAGGGTCCGCAGATGGTAGAGGCTGAGGCCCGCACGCGGGCGAGCCAGGATACGGGACAACACGGCTTTGGCTGCTTGGAAAGCCTGGGCCATGGGGTAAGGGATGCACTTCTTCAGCTGGACCTGGTAATAACACACATTGAGGACCAATGACTTAAGGATGCAGTAAGTGATTCTGCCCAAAAGATTGTTGATATGTGAACTCAACTGCCAAACGAATACACCCCCCCTTCAAACGCTCCACCCCCCCCCCCATTCACAGACAGATAACTACTGGCCAGCACATTCAGATGCTGCCTACCCCCCTCCCGCCCCTATTGCCGATTGGCTGGAACAGTGTTTTGTGGCTCGTGCACTCCTTTCATTTGTTTTTTCGTTTGTTTTTTCAGCGCACACAGAAAAGACGGAGCTAGGTGACCGTGAGGAGATACTCACTGAATTTGACAAAAAGTGTATTGGATTAACATCACTTACTATATACCTTTAAGCAGGAACAGGATTAAAGACACAGTGGGATGAAAAGAAAGAAAACTGGCTAAGAAACTAAAATCTGATGAAAACGCTGCTTTAAACCCAATACAAGGTGGCACCAAACATGACACCAAAGTAAAAAATAAAAAAACGTACATTTACAATCCACTCACCTCGCTGCGAGAGAATGCCAGCCTCCACTCCCTGTCGGGCCGACCGCCCAGCGGGGAGCAGCAGGGCAGCAGATAGAAGCCAGATATGGCTTCCTCCTCTGTGATTTTACCATCCCAGAAGTGGTTGGCGGTCAGCCAGCCTTGAGCCACAGCAGGCCAGCCACGAAACGACACCACAGGCAGCAGGTCGTACAGCACCCGGCTAGAGCCGGCCTGCAGGGAGGAGGGCGGACAGAACTGGATTTGTATACAAGGAAACCTTTAGGCAGCCTAACATTCCTTTCACCATTCAGACAGAATGAGTCAACTGTATTATTTTCACTTCACGTTCCACGAGCTCGGTCTGAAACTTTCTCAAAATCAACTCAATTGTGCCGACAATTCAGAAATCTGGTTTTAAACCTGCAAACTTCTACTTGGAACTGCTTTACATAACTGTTTTCTTTTGCATCCCTATTATCCTAATGTGTTTATCAAATCATTTTCCAACTCTGAATGTTTTATTGTCTGTCTATATTTCTTATGATGGTACTTTCTGTGTTGTTGTTCTGCGTTCGTCTTTGTAATCGGACTTGATGCCACTGAAAACGATCTCTAAATAATAAATAATTAGGTGGAGTGAAGTATCAGCAATGTGTACCTGGAGGATGATGGTGGTGAGGGGACCGTTCCTCTCCAGTCGGTCCGGGCTGGGAATGCCTCTCTGGGGGCTGCGTCTCAGCTCCTCCACAGCCTCGCTCACCACCCCCCAGAACCAGTCCGTCACCAGGGAGGGAGAGAAGTAGCACCCGTCCAGAGACTGAGGGGAGTCCAGGGAGGGGATAGAGCCTTTACCTGAGCAAGGGGAAGAGAGGGATGAATGCTGGGTCCCTCCATACTTAACAGCACGCCCAATTTTTCCAACACTGGGACTACTTCTCAAAGAACTACTTTTCTCTCTGTCTTTGTTAATGTCATACAATACATGTCAGGGCTGAAACTATCGATTCTTTCCTTGATCAAGCGATTAATTGTTTGGTCTATAAAAACGTCCACCGGTATTTTCCAAAGCCCAATAAGACGTCCTCAAATGTCTCATTTGATAGAGGAGTGAAGAAAATGTTTGCAGCTCTAACATACAGTACATATTAGACTATTGGCTGGACAAAACAAGCAAACTGCATGTTGTTGCAGCCCTAAAGAAGACCTTTGGGTACCTGTAGTATGCAGTTTGCAAAGAAATCAAAATTCTTTTTTGAACTCTTGGCACTCCTTGTCCTCTTTTTAACCTTCCAGCGGGATTCTGCTGGGACACACGTACATGCTGTCGACTACTCCTGACTAAATCACCCCATCCTGCCACCACTAATACGCCAACATAAGATCCTGTGGGAGACGCTAGGAGACGAGCAGAAAACGTGGCAAATGTATTTTGCTGAGAAAAGTGCTGAAAATTAAAGGCATTCATATCAATAAATGTCATTACTTTTTCTCATCTTGGAAGTCTCGCGCTCGCGAGTGCGTGGCAGATTGATGCCGCCGTGTAATCTGGAGGCCGCCGCGTTGAGCGTGAACTTTCGATTGTGAAGTGCTGCTCATAAATGTTGCAGCGTGTATTTCCTGGGGAGCCATTTCCCGTCTCACCTATCTGAGGAGTTACAAGAAACGGAGCCTCGGCTGCAGCTTCGCCGAGGCAAAATTGCATCAAAACATCATGCATCAAATTATCTTGGTGAGACACAAACTAAATTCAATCAGCTCCCATTCCTTCCACTCTCCACTGCCGTTGTCTATCCACTCTTCCCTCTTCTTCTCTTTCCTCACTTATCTTTTCATCTTTCTATTTTTTTTTTTTTTTACACTTGTTTACCCGTCCTCTCTCCACTGTCTTTCCATACTATCCCTGCTGCTCTTTTTCTGTTCTGTTTCTTACTTCATCCATTTTCCCTTTTTTCCTCAAAGATTACATTTTGGGGCTTTTATCCGTTTTTGGATAGGACAGCTTGAGACAGGAAAGTGGGGGAGAGAGGGGGAGAACATGCAGCAAAGGGCCACGGGTCGGAATCGAACCCGGGCCGTTGCAGTAAGGACTGAGCCTTGGTATATGTGGTGCACGCTCAACCAGGTGAGCTACCAGGGCGCCCCATCCATTCACCTTTTGTTGCCCCTTTTTCCCCCTCTTCCACATTTCCAATTTCCCCGTCGCGGTTCTTTCATCCTTTTGCTCTCGCAAAAGTGATCATACTTATTGTACGTACTCATTTCTCGCTCCTCCTCCTCCTCGTCTTCCTCGGGGGGAAACCCGTTCTCCTCCTGGCAGCAGATGCTCCAGCGGGACATGACGTTGGAGTCGCAGAGGCGAAGGCTGAGCCACGAGTGGCAGGGCGGCGAGTGCCTCATGTCCAGGGTGACCGGCTGGTTGCGGTCGTGGAGCTTGAGGGCGGGTACCAGCAGGGTGAAGTCCAGGTCAAAGTCGGCCCCTTTTGCGTAGTCGCCCAGGTCCTCGGGGCTGAGGTCCAGCACGCCCTCCCGGGCCCCGCCAGACAGCAGCAGGTACTCGTTGGCCACCGGGAGGCGCTGGTCTACCTTTTGGACTAAGCCTGGATGAGATGGCAAAAGACAAACCAAAAAAATAAATCACACTGAGCAGAATTCCTTTTTTCTTAGCCATTGGTATGTGTGATAATGTGTTACCAGGGTACCCCCAGAATTCTTTTTAAGACCTTTTTGATACCACCTAGGATGAAATGTACTGCCAAGTTCATGGCCATATAATGGTGCATCGGTGTGGATTTTAAGACCGAAAAAGAAGTATACCAAGTAACGTTATCTAAATTAAAAAAAATTAAAAAGTGTGTTTGGGCTCTGATAACATGAAATTAATGAAATCGTGGTGGCATTTAGAGCTCTTATGCTATGAAACAAAAAAATACAAAATTGAGTCAATTTAACGTTACGTTAAATTTCATTCATAACGTCACGGCATTTATTTAATCCTACGAAAGGACAAGAAAATGGGAGAAGTTTGTACAATTTTGTTTTCAAATATTACCTTTGTAACAGAAAAATGCGACAAAAACTACGCACTTTAATACTTTTAAGGCCTAATTTGTTACAATATTAAATTTAAGATTGTGATACTTTTAAGACCCTTGGGTAGCCGGCTACCAACAGCTGCAAGGAGCAATGAGCATAAGTGTTCTCTCTCACTGATGGATGCAAACACACACACACACACACACACACACACACACACACACACACACACACACACACACACACACACACACACACACACACACACACACACACACACACACACACACACACACACACACTCCGGTGAACGCACTAGGACGGAAAACAGCAGGGTCGGCAACGTGAGTTAGCCTGGAAAATGTCCAGCTCAGTTTGTCTTGAGAGGTACTGCATATATTTATGAGTCTGAGCTGCAGTAATATCGACACAAGAAGGAGTGTGAAATGAACAGCCCCCCCACCCCACCTTCAGTGACCACTGGGCTCGACACTAATGATTATTTCGGTGGCTCGCAAAATGCTTCTACACCACGATTTCTGCTGTTAAAGATCAGCAGAAAACAAAAAAGGGAAATCACTTTGAGGATAGGTCCAGATTATGACAACCCAATCTTTGTCCCCATATTTATTTTGTATTTTTTTTTTATCTAGCCCTCCTGCCATGTCACCGTCACACCGGCCTAGCCCACAGTTGGCCTAGCGCCCCGCCCCCCACCAAGCACATCAGCTTAGCTGACCCATCAGTTACCAAGCTAGAATAGCCGGGGCAGTTTTACAGAATGTAAAAATAATAAGTGGGAAGGCACCCAGAGACTGAAAATTAATGAGCGACTTTAAGTCGGAGTCAAATTCAATTGTGCTTACGAGGATCTATTACAACGTGGGTCATATTAGTTAATTTGCGCAACATGGTAATATCACTAAAAACCAAGTCTGATGGGGCAAGAAATACTAGCAATGATAATTTCATTACATTGCTAAAAAAAAAAAAAAAAAAAGTGTTCTGAACTCTCCTCTCTCAACAGTTTATATGAGAGAAAGTCAATCCTCCAAATCCCTTTATGGCTACTTAGCTGTGCTGTAAACTTCCCCTGCTCTGGGCCCATGGGAGCTGCAGCACTGGAGGCAAGTCAATTATGTTTTTCAGGCTTAAAAGAGCAACTGAGAAAGGCTTGATCCTGCGAACCAAACCTGTGCTGGTCTAGCGCTAACTGCCAGCTGCTAATAGGTCAAAGGTAACGCATGGACACTTAAAAACCCATCACATGGGAGAGATTGTGAGGGCAGTTACAGTAAGTGGCTGCAGGCAGCTGAAACAGGGGCATCAGACCAAGCCGGCAGGCCATGTCTCGGGGGCAAAAAGCTCCACATGATTCCTCCTATCCAATTACATGGGCACACAACCTCAGTGGCATGTTTTCATGTAGTGGCATGTGTGTGTGTAGCTGAGCGTGTCTTAAGGATTTGTGAGTCGGAAGCAAAATGCCGGATATATGGAAAAAGCCACAGATACTCACAAAGTGGCAGCAATAGAAACTCGTTCTCAACGCTTCCAGTTTTTGGAAATTTTGTGATAAAACTTTTGAAATGAAGACGGCTAATTTTATGCTGTTTACTTCATCCTGATGTGATGTGTACTTCAAGTATCCATGTTCGTAAATGACCACCAACCAATCATGGTCTGACTGAGGAACATATCCCTTTGCGAGAGCAGCATACCCACCCACAGAATCCCACACAACAACAAAAAAAATTGCTATTTTATAACAAAAAGGTAGAGCAGTGTGATGGAATATAAAAATAACAGGTGGGAAGACACCCAGAGACTGAAAATGAAGGAGCAACATTAAGTGGAAGTCAAAGTCAATTGGGCTCACGAGGATCTCTCTGGTGCCTTGCTTTAGAAAAAAAAGCAAAATGAAAAGAAATAGTATGCGACAGCCCGTCTTTGGATTTTTTGTTATTCCTCAGCAGAATCAGCTCATCTGCCGCTACGAGCTCCATTCATCTCCTGACTAGACTGCCGCGGTCTCTCGCGCTGCACTTTATCCAGAGTGCTCAAGTTCTCCTCAGGATCCTCAGCTCAACTCTCATCTCTCCCATGACATCTGCAAGAGTTTCATCATCCAATATGCAACAGATGTTTGACTTCATGAAAGAGTTACTAGTTTTAGGTGGATACCTCAGGAAAGATCAGAATTAATATGTAGACAATGAATATGAACCGTGATCATGAATTCACTATCAAGGAACCTTAATATATTCTCAGGGTTGGCGCATTTTTAACTCGGAAAGTTAGGCCACTTGTCAAATTAAGTTGTTGGACTTACAGAAGGCACAAAGACTAATTTCACTATAATGTGTTATTTCAATAATGTGTTTCGTTTTGACTGGTTGAAGAGCCCCAACCCCACCCTTACAGGGTTTCCCCTGGGGTCTTTTAAGACAAAGGAGGCAAAGCTGAAAAACTTGCGTGGGTTAATGTGGGTAATGTGCATTCGCTTGGGAGTGCATTAAAGCAGTTACTTATAAAAGGTACAATAGTTTTGGCGTAAACATAAAAAAAGCATCTAAATTTTCAACCAAGACGGCGGCAAATAAGACAAAGGCTGGCCTGCCTTTGAGTTACATAAGCAGGGAAATCCCAGTTGCAGTTCAGCGGCAAACGACCAGCAACCAATCGGAATATAGACGTCCTTCGCGCTGGCCGATCCCAGAGAAACATACGACGTAAACTTTCGTTCCCACCAAAACATTAGTTCTGAGAAAATGGAGGAAAAGCTCATCATCTCAGTTGCTGGGTTCCCTATAATTTATGATATGACTTTGTTTACGTACAGGGACCAGTTAAAGAAAAACGAGGCATGGGTTAACATAGCTGGGATAGTTGGTGTCTCCGGTGAGTTGGTGAAGTGCGTGATGATGATTTTTATTATTTTTAACTAGGAGGGAATAGTTGCACGACAATGAGCAGTGTCCAAAGTTTGAAATCTGTTCTACGCCAAAAACAACAGCTACCAAAAACACAGACAAGAAAATACTTAGTGGCGACCACAATTTGATCTAAAGAGACGACTTGTTGACTATTCCTTTCGGAAAAACAGCTGATCTGTTGCGCACCATTTTCTCTCACTCTCTCTCTCTCCACGGAGAAACAGCTGATCAACGATCTACTAGCATAAGTGTAAAAGAGCTGTGTAGCATTGTAATCAAATCTATAAATGAAAATCGGTTGAGTATAACTAATATTTACATAAACATATATTTACATATAGGCCTATATTCAGATGCGTCACGTCATAGTGGCCAAAGCTTCCCTTACTTTTTGACAAGCGTCCTTGACAGGGCGGCCAGAGCTTCTTTCGCAGCTCAAGTCGGTGGCGGTGTGTACGTACAGTAAGCCTCGGCGTGGACTTAAAGTTATTGTAAAATGGTTGGTTGGTGGTTGTTTTTGTCGTTTAACAGCAAGTAACTGGTGAAAAAAGTTCTTGTTATAAGTTCTTGTTATTACATTATTAATAAATCATTTAATTTTGACCATATGGCATTAGCAATAAATAAACAAGCCGTTCTATAATGTCGACCGTCGTGTTGTGATGAGGTCCCTAGTTGTTACAAAATAATTTGGTGAGTTGTCTAAGGTGATTAAAGGACAGCAGAGTTGAGTGATATGACAAATACATACCTTCTATAGTTGCAAAAAGTGCATAATACTTAACTCATCTGTCTTCAAGCTGAGATGAGTGCTTGTGCAGGCAACTTGCGAAACAAATTATGACCGATCGATTATCAGATCTTGAAATCAGTTCGGCTGGAAAGATGGAGAAACGAGGGGAGGGGAGAAAGACTGGATGGGCAGATCAAAGAGAGACAGGAAAAGACAGTGTCAGAGGGAGGAAGGGATCAGACGCCAGCCAAAGGGCAACAAGTTTGAAGCTGTGACTCCTCTGATTTGTTTGGTTTTATCTGCCACTGATGAATTGGGTCAAATAGGCGAAGAAAAGATTGATGAAAAAAAAAAAAAAAAAAAAAGGGAATAAAGAACATCTTATCTTTCCAGCAGGAGCTTCAGTTAGAGAGAGGAAAAACTGTATCAATTAGCGAGGCGTCGTCATTCTCCAACACTGGCTGCGGGAACTTTGAGGTTGTTCCAAGGAAACTAATCTATTTTTTAAATCCAAACTCTCAAAGTCGCCCGCTGCTTTAATGGGCATCAGCCAGCGAGCACGCACACACACACACATGCGCCTGGATTTCACACATGAACTCACTCCTACATATGTGCCTGTAGACACACAGTCTGAGAATAGAGCTGGAATGGAGAAAGTCTAGGCTGGTTTCACAACCACGGATTAAATCCTAATCCTATAAGAAATGTCGTAGAATGTAGATTTCCCATTAGAGGGAAGTTTTTTCATAAGAGCTATTTTTTTGGACCAAACCCAACTCCATTATCTGTGAAAGGACTATTTGATGGCTATTGGCGGAACCTGCATGGCATGCAGAGTTTCAAAAAAATCATTGATTCGTTGTCAACCGTTGATTTAATCACCAACTATTTTGATAATAGATCGGTTTGAGCTATAAAAATTCTCCGATTTCACCTTCTTAAATGTGAATATTTTCTGGTTTCTAAAAAAAACAACATAGATTGACATTTTCTGACGATATCTAAATGATATTTAATTGATTCATGGAGAAAATAACATTAACTGGCAATGAAAGAAATTGTTGCAGCCCTAACGGCATGCTTTCACATACTACTGTTAGCAGCAATAACTTTAATGCATCGTCGAAACTACGAAAAGTTTTTTTTAATATACTGGAACATCTTGATACAGTAAAATCATCACCCAGACTTCCAAGGTTAAAAATCATGTGTGTGCTGCAATCAAGGAGCAATCACGCTGTTGCAGGAGTCTTTGAAATGACCTGCTCCAGGAGATGAGGCTGGGAAAAAAAAAATAAAAAAAATATACAATATCTGATTTTTACATCAATAAATAATCACAACTGTAATCCTGGGAGATAACTATGATTACCATAAACAAACACCACGGAGACGTGCAGCCGCTGCCAACCTCTGCACTGCATTTTACTTTAAGAAACTTGGTTTGCTTAAAGCGACGCTTTGAACAGATGGAAGTAATGCAGAATTATACAGTACTTACAGATTTACAGATTTCATAAATCAAACTACAAGTGTGGACAAGGGATGCTCAAAACTATTTTGGAGACTTAAAGCAAAAATAAAAAGGGAGGACAAGCGACAGCACTCTTTTTTTGACAAAGATTAAAAAAAAATATGTTGTCCAAACACATTTATATAAAACGTAGCTTCCCCTTCAATATATCCAGAAAGGTAGGCCAACCCTTAAGTTATTTCCCCTGCCTCAAAATATAAAAAATATGTCATGAAAATGTCTTTAAAAACTAATTTACTGTCTATACTGCGTGCACACTGAAGGACTGAACTGCATCAATACAGCATGGCCTAACATATTAAACAGGCCATCTGACTGAGAGGTCCCATGGGTGGTTTACAAGTATGGTATAAGAATTGTATAGCTACACTAAAGTAATTGCGCAGACATTGTGCCACACACCTAGACCAAAGAATACGCATAACCTATACTCACGGGTGCATTCAGACATGCCCGCTTTCAAAATGAAGCTACAAAGTCACACTGCTGAGAAATCCCCCTGAAGCAGAGCGGCGGCATCATGGGAAAGAGGTCCTTTCTCATCACAGCCAGCGCACAGCAAAGTGAGAGTATTCTGCCACACACCTCTGGTTTGATCGACTACAAAAATAGCTCTGGAAATCTCTCTGGAAAATGGGATTTCTCTAAATAAGCAGATGCCTTCTATATGCTGTTGGTGGAGAAGGCTGCTGAAAGTGAGAGAGAAAGGGTCTGAAACTGGGCTGCGCCAACAACTGAGATGCAGGAAGCCAGTAATCACATTCTTTTGCATTTATTTTCATATATACGTTTGTTTATCTGCAGACAGTTGACTATACACCCTAGAGTACACAACAGAAATCTTATAAATACTACCTGCGGAACAGTCTGGCTGTCCGGCAAAAATAATGAAACAGTTAAAGCAATAGTACAACATTTTGGGAAATACATTTACTTGCTTACTTGCTGAGAGTTAAATGAGAAGATCTATAGCACTCTCATGTCTCTATGCTAAATATAAAGCTACAACATGCAGTCGGTTAGCTTAGCCTAATGACTGGAAACCAGGGGACCGTTAGTCTGGCACTGAATAAAGGCAAAAAGAAAATCTGACTACCAGCACCTCTTAAGATCACTAATTAATGTACATGCCACGTATTGTTTTTACCTTGTATGTTGGTGTGTGTGTGTGTGTGTGTATGTGTGTGTGTCTACTGTAGCAGGAATTGCCACAGAAGCAGATTTGAGTACTTTGTTAGGTGTTTATATTTCTGTCTATATTAGAATAGAAAAGAAGAGAATGGACTTTATTGTCAACCTTAGTGAAATTTGCTGTGCCGTACCTGAATACAAAAGTAAGAAATACACAAATACCATAATATACATATACACCATATACCATACACTCTAACAGACTCGTGCACAGTCATCCCAGTCAATAAATCTGTCTGTCTGTTGACAAATTTTGTCGCCGTGATAGCGTCACAACCCTGCAAGATGCAGTCACAAAACTTTACAGGTGTGTAGTGGAGATCGAAATGAAGGCTGAGTTCGAAAATGGGCGTGGTCCGACTAAGGGCGCCAGAAGTAGGGGGTTAGAAAGTAGGGAAGGGCCCCCTCACTCTTCACGCCCCTGGCCCGACTTGCCGTCGTTTTTGTTTTCCCCTGATTTCAGTCTTTATTCTAATATGAGCTAACCATCTTCTGACTGTTGCTTCATATTTAACGGACAGATATGAGACTTGTTATCTGTCTTCTCATCCAACACTCGGAAAGAAAGCAAATAAGAGTCCTAAAATATTGAGCAATTCCTTTCAAAACCTATATTTTGCCCTTAAAAAGCATAGTCTTGCTAAATGTTGTTTCTGCAAGCTCTTGATTCAGGGCACCTTGGTGCAGTGGTTTCTGAAATAGGGGATGTTGTCTGACTCAAAATGATCCACAGTTGCTGTTGCACATCCCCTACCTCTGTGTGACCTTTCTGTTATTTCAGACAATAAAACTCGGATTCAGCAGCAGAGCATGCCATAACAATAATCTCAAAAGCTGTCTCATTCCAAAAGGAGCAATTCAATCTGTTGCAAATGACTCCTGACTAATATAGTCTCAACCGGATGTTATCAGTGCTGTTCAACAGGCACTTCTTGCAGCCTCACCTCGCACGCTAATAGCAGGATTAATCCCAGGCAACCCAGCCATTCCGCCTGCTCGCTGTTTATGAATTCATATCAAGGCAGGAGATTAGCTCAGAAATAGGCCTTTTAGGTGTGTGTGTGTGTGTGTGTGTGTGTCTGTGTTTGAATGTGTTTAATACAACAAACAGGGCTCAGAGGGATGACAGACATAGTGTGTCTAAACCACCTGCAGAGAGAGAGGATGCAGGAAGCTGTCAGGGTCTCGACACTCTTCACAGCGGCTTTGATGCCAGCTATACTGCGATACCATGTTCCCATAAATGACAGGCCATTATCGCTGAAAGAAAAAAAGTGTCACTGCCGGTTTACTTTTACATTTGAGGGCAGCAGGGTAGCCCAGTCGCTTAAGAAGCCATGCACAACTGGTCCTGACCTCTCATATTCCTATTAAGGAAGGGAAAGAGAGGTGATCAATTCAGTCTCACATTAAAGGCCCCCATATCATGCTAATTTTCAGGTTCATACTGGGTTTCTATTGGAACACATTTACAAGATTTAATATAAAAAAAAAACCTTCATTTTTCTCATACTGTCTGTCTGAATATACCTGTATTCACCCTCTGTCTGAAACGCTCCGTTTAGGTGCCCGTCTCTTTAAGCCCCTCCTCCCGAAAAAGCACAGTCTGCTCTGATTGGTCAGCGTTTCCAGGTCTTTCGCATCTGTGTTTGCTGCACCGTCATTGCAGCCAGGGAATGACTGTAGCGGCACTGTAGCAGCACTTTTTAACTATATTCAATTCAATTATATTTATAGTATCAAATCATAACAGAGTTATCTGGGGACACTTTACAGATAGAGTAGGTCTAGACCACACTCTATAAATTCCAAAACCCCAACAATTACAGTAATTTCCACTATACTATATATAGCATAGTTGTGACATCACAATCATACAGACTTGATGCCTTGTTTAAAAGGAACAGTTTCTAAATACGGGCTGTGTGCATTGCTCTGTGGATTGTGCGTTTTGATACTTTCACAATATTTATATAGGACCTCGGCCTGCATTTTAATAAAAAAATAACATGGAAATTTAACTTTTTACAATAGTTGCTATTTGAAAGAAAGATGGAAATATCTGTCAGTCACATCCCTGGATCCATTATGAGAAACGTTTTTTTATTTATTTTATTTTTTTATTTTTAAGGATTTCTGACAAGTCTTTTTAAATTGTTTTCCCCAGCACCTCTGACAGCTACACCCTGCAAATAAGATACTGTAATCAGTTGACAGCTACAGAGTGAGTGATTCCTCCCTCTTTGCCTCAGGAATAATATAAGTGTGATTATGAAAGAGCAAAAAAAAATAAAAAAAAAAAATCACAATGTCAGCCTTGGTTATTAAAATGAGCAGCATGGCAGATAATATGTCGTGCGATGTCAAAACACTGCTTACTTACTTACATTCTGTATGTCATATTTAATTAGATTCCACGAAAGACACTTAATGGATGATGCGATGTGTGTCTGTGGCCATGTTCAGTCACAGGACACTCTGCTGTGTTTACATGACAGACAGTCGTTGGATGATTTGTTACAGAGTCTTAATGCAACAGAGGTTGTGAGCTGAGGTTAATTAACATCATCTTAACATTCATTCATTTTCACCGATGTGCCAGGTGTCCAACGATTAAGATTTAATGCTGCCAAGTGCCAAAAAAAGGTGAGTCAGTGAGGAACAATGACAAGACACATCTCATCTGTGCTGCTTGGCACTGCAGTCTGCGCTGATGAAAACTGAACAGAAACCGAAACAAAGCCTAACTAATCAAATCCAAATATTTCAGCCGTATACTGTTGCAGTGCCATGGATCTGGCCTGGCTGCCAGATGAAGACAGCCTCTCAATTCCAAAATGGCATTAACAGAGAATTAGTCAGCCAGGATGAGCCATGTGGGCCCCAGATCCCAAGCTATAAACTACAGCTGAACTCTGAGCATCAGAGCAGGGCCCCGCAATGAGGCAGGAAGTCACAGCAGTGGAAACAGCATCCACAAAGAGGTCCACCAGTGTTAACAGCCAGGAGTGAGAGACTGGCCAGCTACTGTGTCCATCCTGAAGCTAGTGAAGCTAAGTGAGCTACTTTCCTAAAGGGGATAAAGTTGCCACTTTTTTCCCCCCTCAAAATAAAATTGTGCAGCCTTAAAGGCTAGAAAGTTTAGGAGGAGACGTTTAGGGTCTGATAAATGCTTCCAATATTAAAGGTCCAATATCATAAAAAGTAAGATTTCCATGTCTTTGTTTATTATAAAGCAGGTTGACGTGCTTTATACTCTGAAAGTATCAAAACACTTAGTCCACATAGAAATTCACACAGCCTGTATTCAGAAACTGTGCCATTAAACGAGCCCATAGGACTTCCGTAAGGCTGTGATGTCACAACTATACTATATACACAGTATGTATGTATGTATATATATATATGTATATGTATGTGTGTGTGTGTATACAGATATAGGTAGAGGGTACCGCTACAGTGCCGTTACAGTCATTCCCCGGCTGCATGTCGGTGCAGAGACGCTGAGAAATGGAAACGCTGACCAATCAGAGCATACTGGGCTTTTTCAGGATGGGGTCTTCAAGAGACAGGCGCTAAAACGGAGCGTTTTAGACAGAGGGTGAATACAGGCACATTTAGACAGACAGTATGAAAAAAATTATGTGTTTTTGAACATTAAAGCATGCAAACATGTTCTAGTATAAACCCAAAATACAAGTCGCTGATATATTAATATTTTTGAGCCACAACAATCAAATAAAAAGATTCTAGTGGGACTGATACTGCAGGGTCACATGCACCGTCACTCACACACAGGCTTTGTTTGGTTTGGTTTTTCATTTTTCATCACAGCTCAAGGTGAACTTTTGACTCGTGTCTCCCCCTGAGTTGGAAGAAACCAACTCGGGTGCTGAGCACCCTTTCTCTGTGTAACCGTCTCCACTAATCACTGTTCAACCCCAAATGTGCATCAAGCTAAGTTGCCTAAGTGTGAAGAATAGGGTAGAACAAAAGGGGCTGATGTAAGGAGCCCAACAGGAAGGCAAGACGCCGAGGTCACTGGAGAATAAAATGAAGATCTGATGCACTGCATAAAGAGCAACAACTCATTTGTTTTCATAACAATCACTTCAGTCCTCAATATATCAACAGGTTATTTTTCTTGTCTCAGATAAAAAAAATGTCAACATTTAGGCCAAGACAGAACAGCGCTCATGACTTTTTAACTTGGATCAAAAGTATCCATTTTCACTAGATGAACTCTGAACTGAACTCTCTGACAAACTTTAAGATCTGAAAAGTTGGGTTCGGGGTACGTCTGAGCACCAGATCTTCACCGGCAGCGTGGATCCATTTCTGCCTTCATCCGACTTTTGTTTTTCCAGATCCATACAGTAGCCCCCGACCACGCTTGCCCGAAGGCAAACCGCAATGTTGACTCAAACGCAGGGTAAATAAGAGCGCTTCTTGGATCTGACAGACTGTGAAGAAATTCACTGGGTGTACAGTGTGTGTGTGTGTGTGTGTGTATGTATGTGTGTGTCCCAGTTTAATCTCATTTCTCTTTACTTTTCCCTGACAGTGTGCAAAACACAGTGGGGACCCCTCTGCAGCTCAAACTTTTTAAAAACCTGGCAAAAAACTCACTCGCGTTTAGCATCCGTGGGCACATGCACACCCCTGCTACGCACATACGACGAGCCTCCTCCAGCAGGCAGGCATGCTGTAACAAGACCGCTCCATTCAAAGGATATTTGCTTTTCAGTGCTGCCTTTCATCCTCCGCAGGGCTTTAAGAAGCACACCGATCCTAATGCAGCTACCACCGCGCACGTAACTTTATATTCCTAGAATCCGACACAAGCGCCAAACTTTTTTTCTCTTCAGTCAAGAGCTGTCACAGCGGGGCGCCGAGGCACACGGTATGAAAATACCAGCGAAAAGCATTGGTGGTTATGCCAGAGAAAGCAGCCTCAAAACTGGTTACCGAGAGATTCTCAACCGGAAGAGAGTGGGAGCAGACTAAGAGGGGAAGCAGAGGGCTTTGCACCAGAATCATACAAAATGTAATCTGAACAAAGTAGAGACGGATTAAAAAAAACAAACAGATAATTTAGTTATAAGTTCACGTAAAATATACAGTATGTGGTGATATAAATGAAATGAGAATAACGTAAGGCTTGAAGGCCATTTTGATTTGTGTGATTTCTCCCTGGGTGAGGCGGCCTGTTTGAGGAGGTTTGAAATCTACAGGAGCTGTCTGTCAACCAGTGGAATACTACAATTCTTCTTTTCTTTTAAGATTATTTTTTGGGGCTTTTCTTTTTATTATAGTGACAGTGGATAGACATGAAAGGGGCAGAGAGATGGGGGATGACACGCAGCAAAGGGCCGCAGATCGGCTTCGAACACGCGTCTCTGCAGGACTCAGCCAACATGGGGCGAACGCTCTTACTGGGTGAGCTAGAGGACCCACCCAGGAATACCACTAATTTGACAGGGATTGTTCAACTGTGCGTAATTATACCTCTGGACACAAAAGCAGTGGTGGACTGTGACTAAGTACTAACTGTACATAAGTACAAATGTTGAGGTACTTTCCTTGAGTCTCTTCTTTTCATGCTGCTTTCTACTTCTACTCCACTACATTTCAGAGAGAAATCTTGGACTTTTTACTGCACTACATTCATCTGACAGCTTTAGTTACTTTACACATTAAGATTTTTGCACACACGACACATGTAGTTTCTAAAAAATTTTATGATGAATGAAACTGCCCAACAATATAAGGGCCTACTAGTCCAGCTAAAATGAGTAGCCCATTAAACACTCACAGTTGATTGACAGAACTGTCTGGATCGTTTCCAGTTTCTAAAATGTGAGGATCTTTCTGCATTGAGCACATTTACTTTTAATACTTTAAGTACGTTTTCCTGATGATACATACTTTTACTTAAGTAACAATTTCAATGCAGGACTTTTACTTGTAACAGAGTATGTTTTTTACAGTGTGGTATTAGTACTTTTACTTGTAACAGAGTATGTTTTTTACAGTGTGGTATTAGTACTTTTACTTAAGTAAAGGATCGGAGTACTTTTTCCACCACTGCACAAAAAGGCTGAGCAGGACGAGACGGACAGAGGACTTGCAAAGTTGAGCTGAGCGAGAAACTAAAGACGAAACGGATGCTGGCTAAACATGTTTTGTTTCCAGTGGACGACTGAGAGTGACATGAGAGAACAAGGATGACAGCAGGGAGGGGGCAGAGTGCCACCTATTGGACAAACAAACACACTTCACTTTTTACTCACAACTGACGAGAAAAAAAACAACACACACATTTGAGACGGCTTCATGTCTCACTTGGCAAACCCATCTCCCTGTAGTTGAGCGTGAAAGAAAGCATGCGTGGATGACAGAGGGAGAGTAGAGCAACACACAATGAAAATATGACTCATGTACTAGATGGGCTTAAATTCCAACGTGTCATTTGGAATCCCTTTTGCATTTGAAAGACGCCAAATGTGCAAGTTTCAAATCATCCACACTGCCACAAATTAAAGCCTCTTGTTTTGCATACTTGAAAAAGAAAGGAAAAAAAAACGTAATGATGTGTCTGCCAGGGGATTAAAATGAAGATATTGTACCTTTTTACATCTCTCATTTCAATGCAAGTCTATAGTGTTGATCGTGTTTGTCACGCATACTGTCTCACGACCTGACTCATAAAATGGGCCTGCAAAAGAGAACCGTGTCCCCATCCAGTTTAAATGAAATCCTGCAGCTTTGTCCATTTTGCCCAAAATTACATTTCTACAGACAGAAAGTGATAAATCAAAAAAACGACCACTTGGGTGTTACAGACTGCAGTCTAGTGGAATAAGGTCTCAGAAATAAAGATTTCTTCTGCTATACGTGATTAAAAACTCTTTTTAAGCTGTATTGAGGTTTAACATTATTATTATTTTTTTTTATTATTTTAGCTCCGTCCTGTTGGTCATTTCCCATTTTTTGTCTGACCAGCCGCTGACCATAGGCCTGGCAAACTCGGTTCCTTTTAAGGATTCTGGTTATTCTGAGTCCCTCACTAAACTGATCCGGGTTGTGCGAGTCACTTGAGTCGGTATTGATAGGCGAGTTTGCAATGTTTCCGACTGTCTGCTCGACCTCGATGCTACATTTATACACCGAAAGCTACAGTAGGCCTAGCTAGGCTACGTGCAGAACATTGTATGTTATTTCAGAAGTGAAAGAATGGCTTTTTTTGTGGATTTGCTTTACCCTGAGCTCGAGGAGAGACCTCGTTCGTCTGCTACAGATCCACTCGTAGCTGGCTGAATCGCGTGATTGACTGACTCGCGCGGGAGCTCGTGAGTCCTCGACGACTCATGCTCTGAGTCTGCGGGTCGGGAAGTTTCTATAACCTGTCTCGGACCGTCTCTCTGATCACTCAGTCGCTTGAGTTGACTAATGAAGTTGTGGTTGCCTACGAAATTGTAAGTTATAAGCCTTTTGGCAGCTAAGATGGCTAGGACTAGTAGCAGCTAATGTTGCAAGAGGTTTGTGTGTAGCGCTGATACTAGAGACTCGCGAGTCATGAGTCAATTTAAAGAGTCGGGTGAAAGATCAGAGTGAATCACGATTCAAACAGGTTTAGCTGACCGGACTGTATATCAAATCCAAACTATCACTTCAAGAATGAACATCAACATCAGACCCTTTTCATTCTATCTTCCCTTTTGAATCCATTTCAGTATACTGTAAACTGCCTCCTGATATACAAAATCCACTTCTGGACACTTCCTGAAGTTCCCTCTACCGCTGCAGCCACATCTGAACCTAAAGAGAGAAGTTTAACTAGAACCAACAGATGATAGAGGTGGACAGCACAAATGTAATTTGTTCCCGTATGAAATGGATTTTACTCGTCATGTCACATAAAACGTACTGAGTGCAAGCACTGCATGTTAAGGCATGTTCAGTAGCCAACCGATGAGACTGTGGTTGCACTAGGCAGCTTCCAGGTGAGACTAGTGTGTGAGAGTGGAGCAGGGTGTTTCTGGGAATGATTACTCACTGCTTTCACCCTGGGTAAATAAAGGGTGCGGTGGGAGGGGGAATTTATGCTTCTTTTCCCATACACTAAGAAACATGCACATCTGCATGCTAAGAAAAAGGGGGGGTCAAGAATAGACAGTGAAGGAGACACGACCATACAATGAAGAAACATGGTTTAGATTAATCTGTGTTTAGACAACGGGGAAAAAACGTTTTCAGGATCTGTACACCGTGACATATTTCTGCACATTCATTAAAGTTGGATAGTAAAGTGAATTTGATTCTAACACCAACTGGTCAACAGCAAAGAAATGAGGTGTCACAATGTAGTGGTGAAGGACAACTGGTGTGATAAAGAGTTCAACTCTGATTATAGGTTTCGCCCTTTTTCCTGTGTTAACTTCCCACCCTTATCATCATAATAATCATATCTCCATACTGAATTAAAGCTTCATGCAACCATACATATCAGTTTGAGGATTGAAGACAGTGTTGGGCCCGGTGGCAAGTGTCTTTTTTCAATGAGGGCCCAGCTCGGACCAGACGCGGACTGATGGCAGCATTAATGTAGAGCCCAATCGTTTCTGTGATAACAGAATCATGGACAGAATTGCGAAATTGAGAATTTAAAAAAAAGCTATGAAACGGATTCCATAGGGCCCTACATACGTCAGTGCTTCCAACCGAGCTGCCCCACTGTAACAGTAGTTAAAAAACGTCTTAAAAATACATTTACATTTTTTCCCCAGTGGCTGAGGCCCAGTGGGGGGCAACTTAGGCCCGGTGGGCCACCAGGCTTACAATGAACTGGGGGAAACCCTGGAAGACAATGAAAATATTTGGGATACACAGCATATTATCCACTGTGTTATGTTTGCAGACATACCTAGCATGTTGAAGATAAAGTCCTTGGCGGTGTGGACCTCTAAGGCGGTCTGGTCTCCGAACTCTCCCTGTTCCAGTAATACCAGCTCAGACACCTGGGCTGACAACTGCTCCAAGGTGGCCCCCGACCGGAAGTCCACCTCTGACAGCTTCTTGGCGGGGGCTGGGGAGCGCGGTGCCACCGCACTCATCAGGGACTCCATCTCTACAACCCTGTACGATAAGGGGCGAGGAAAGAGAAATCGTTGTTGGTTTGTTAGCCTAATGTATACCTTCAGGATTTTAATATCACACCAGCCCTATTTTTGTAACTAACTCGGTCCTAATGGTTCCCCTGAGAGATGGATTATGCTGTCACAGTGCCAATAATAATTAGGCCTATCGGTTTTGTGGGTTGCTATTAGCAGCCTAGAACAAAACGCATGCCTGTTTTCATAATATGTCTTACAGCCTAGTGTATTTTTAGACCGATTAAGGTCTCGAACCTTCATGTTTTCATTGCAATATAATGATTGCCTTGTTTTAAACAGCACTGTGTGAATCATGAGACTTTGAGGAACAATTCTGGAGAAACATCAGGGAACAACTAGCATTACATTTTAATAGCAGTAAATGTGATGTTGCAATTTATTACAGCTTTAATCAACATTTAAGTCATTTAAACTGAGGCTAAGTACGGAAAGGCCAAAAATGCATTGATAACATGACTAATAAGAGCATACTATGCCACTATTCTCTGTTACAGGGTCTAACCTGAAGACTATTTGTAAAAACATTTAACTGCACATATTATTATCATCATCATACATTATCATAAAAAGTACTGTTTGGCAGCCTCAAGTGAATTAGGTTTGTGCAGTGTGTTTTATGAGACCTTTGCATTAATGTATGTAAATCACTGCCTTTCTAAAAAAAAAAATAATAATAACAATAAAAACCTGCTAATGCAGGTTGTTTGACAAAACTTAGGTTACTGTTTTTTGGCATGTCTTCTATCCTGCACTGTATCCTAGCATGTGTCCATGGGGTTGAGTTGGTTGAGTCGTGCCTTAAGCAATGGGTTAAAAATGAACGGCATATTTCGCATTCCAAAATGAGAGGATTTAAGTAAGCGTCAAGTGGATATGGGCATTAAGTTTGTCACAGTAGCTATAGAGAGTGGTAATTTGTTTACACGTCCAAATAATTGTACTAAAACGTGTGACCTAAAAGTAACAAGCCACAAACTTATAATGTAAACACAGCTCAGCCGAGTGGAATGACAACATGGCCTCTGCCCCACCGAACTAGGTCAATTAGCGAGCAAGCTCCCCTGCTCCTAGCTGCTAAGCTAATAGCCGAGCTAATTAGCCAGCCTACCGTCTGACAGTCAATGATAGCTAATTACATCATTCGTTAACAGATGAATAGCTAATTAGCATGGGTTGCGTTACATATATGCATATGACTGCTTGCTGTACAACCATATTAGCAGACCGTTTGACTTGCAGTGATAAGGTCGATGTGGTAGCCTACAGTTACCTCGCCCACAGTCAGCTCATTTCTTTTAATAGCCAACTAGCTTCGTCAAATTAGCATGCTAGCTAACATGACAGTTGGGGACAGTGAAGCTAAGTGCAGCGGCACACTTCCCCACATACAAACGAACACGCACAAACACACATTCGCCCTAAAATCTATAGCTACACTAACACGCGCGTGCGCGCACGCACTCAGCTCGGGTCTCGGTAGCTTGCGAGTAGCGGATCACAGTGCAATCATTAGCTATCCGGGCTAAAAGCTGTCGAACATAGCAAACACACACCCTTTACACAGTGACGGGAGGGAGTTTCTTCGCTATCTTGTACGTTTACTGTTATTGTGATCCCTGTGCTTCAATCCGCCTTCTTCAGCTGTCATTTCCAACAGGTCCCAGGCGCCACCTTCCCCCTGGCAACACCGTCCCAGAAATCATCATGGTCCTCCTTCGCTGAGGATCCAGGGATTAGTAGTATGTGTGGCACGCATGCCCCACATTACAAAACTACAAACGGATTTGTGAGGTCAGGTTATGATTAAAATCGTGCCTCTGTGTCCTCGCAAAGAAGACGATCGAGGCTGTGCTACGGTTTAGTAGGAGAGCAGGGCGGTTTCACGACTGCACAGCCAGTGTTTTGATGCATGAGCAAGTCCAGCACAGCA
Source organism: Perca fluviatilis (assembly GCF_010015445.1). Lineage (NCBI taxonomy): Eukaryota > Metazoa > Chordata > Actinopteri > Perciformes > Percidae > Perca > Perca fluviatilis. Next base: position 9,443,312 of record NC_053125.1, read on the forward strand.
GCAGCGGTGTCCTTGCACCAGAGCAGCAGGGTGCTGCATGTACAAGTGGGTAACGTTTTACTGATCCTCTGCCCACCCCTATCTTATGCCTGTTGATTGCTGAAGGAGGTAGGTTATGTACAGCGGATTGCACTTTCCAGTTTCCACGTTAAGAGATTCTCATGTGATACTATTTTCCATGAATTATGCTCTATACTAGTTGTGTAATTGAGTGTGTTACTTTGCACACAGGAGGAGAAAGTGCAGACCAGTGTGAGGTTCAGTACAGGTCATTTAACCGTAATTCATAATTCTTACAAGATTCAGTATTTTAAACCTTCATTCTAATATTTATGTATTTGAGTATTTTATGTTTTCAGTACGAAATAGTACAAATGCAAAACCAGATTTCAACCTATTTTCAAAATGCAGTATACCCAAATCTCTGTTTCTTAACATTTGATAGCCCTAACTAATTTCCAAGGAAATTTACATTTGACCTCATATGTATATTGTCAAAGAAAATCATACTATGCAAAAACTGTACAAAAAGTACTTTTAATCGAGTTCATAATTTGATCCTGTCCAACATAGAGTGCCTGCTTTTAAAGGGGTATTCCTGCATTTTATTGTATACATAAAGTTTTCTAAATCCTTAGTTTTTTTCAGTCCCTAGTATGCGTCAAGCTCCTAAACTATTTCTGAGAGACACCTGGATGTCAATGTTTCTCAGATGTTTCAGACTTTTCTCCAATTTTGTAAAATACTGTATCATTTCACCTCTGTGCTTCTTGCTTTTTTTTCATCATCATTCAAATGCTGAATGAATAGTGAACAGTTTCATTCTCCTGGGACACGCTGGGATCTCTGGCAATCGCAATTGCTGTTCAATATGCATGCATAATCCTACTTAATTACACCCCAAGCTATTCATTTCCTGCATCACTGCTAAACGTCTTTGGATTGATAGTGTCAGAATTAACGTGACAGACCTCTCTCTCTTAGCCTGCCGATGGATCATTTACTAGCTCACACGCTGCAGTCTCGCTCACTGTGGGAAGAGCTGTCGGTGTAGCGCCATACAGTGTCTGATTCATCAGCCTATTCTGTGGTATAAGTGGAACATCTATCAAGGTAATGCTGTACCAAACAGCACTTAATGAGCAAGTTGAGGGAGTGAAACTACCCCTCTGCCAAATGAGAGGTTAGAGACAACCCTGGCCTCCAGCAGACAAAATAAAAAATGAGAATCTCTCTTAAACTGCTTTGAAGTCTTCCTCTTTGCCCTCTTTTTACCCACAAAGGACCGGAATGGAAAAACATAACCAGCTCGCTTCACATTCCTCCATATATCACCCCTGTCTAGACCATAAAAATCGTCCCCATTGCAAGTGAAACCAGGCTGAAGTGGCAGGCCTGTGATGGAAATGTGTCAGTTCAAGTGATGGTCATGATGTTTAAGGAATCATCCTGTGGAGTCAGTGCTGTAGTGATCAAAGAATATAAAAGAAGAAAGAGGGGGAGGTACCCTATAGGTGAAATGAAAATAGGGAAAGGAGTATGGAAGAGCAGAAAGGAAGAAAATGGATACAAATATTTTTTGCCTTTTGCACAAATTGGACTGCAAGATATATACAACATTAAAATCCTCCTTTTAAAAAGAGGTGTTCACACATTACAGTATTTATTATGAACTTATGAAAAGGGTTGGTAAGAAAAATATAAATGTCCATCAAAAGAACACTACAACCAATTTCATCTTAACTCGTAAATGGAAAAACAAGGCATTTTAAAAAAAATAGTAAATTCTTTATTACTTCATTCTAATTCAGCCAAGCATAGTATACCTTTTTTTAGGATATCTTTCAAGCAAAAAATGCCAGAAATCACCTTGTTCCAGCTTCACAGTTTGGAGGGTTTTGATGCTTTTTCTTCTTTTTATGTGATAGTAAATTGAATATCTGCAGATTTTTAGCCTCGCTATATAGCAGAGTGGCTTTATGTTGTCGGTCCACCACTTTGTTCCAGACTGAAATATCATAACAAGTTTGAATGAAGTGCCTTTGGAATGTTGTACGTCTGTGGGGACATTCATCAAAGTGAAGTGAAACGTGACAAAATAAAGTATACTCAAAGCAGACAATGTTCATATTAAATGCAGTTTGACACACACTATTTTGCAATGCACAAAGGAAAATGGAGGAGCCGCTCGCTGCCGGGGAGGGATTAATCAGTTAATATGGAAAATGTCTGGGGAATAAAGCACTACGTATAGGTAAAGAGTCAATAATAATAACTTTTAATAAAATGTACATAGCACCTTTAAAAACAGAGTTTACAAAGTGCTTTGACAGACAAAGCAAGGCAAAAGCAGGAGATCCAGAATGGAATAAAACAACAGAGAGCAAGACAAAGTCACAATGCAGTCTGCGTGGAGTGCTGCTCGGGTGTGTTGAGAGTGTCCCGTTGGTGCTCTTCACTTTGGGAATCCTACTAGTATAAAGAGATTGAAAGAAACTGAGGCACTTAAGAGATTAAAGTGTAGAAAGCCTTTTATGTCTTCTTGGCTATAAAGTCATTAAAACATGATTTATTTATTTTTTCCGAGTGCCACAGTTTCCTTCAACCATTTTAAAATAGCAGGAAATGAAAACAAGAAGACAAAAGACGCAAAACATAGTAGAAAGAAAACCAAAAAAGAAAACAGTTAAAACGTGACCAAAATATGAACATATACAGTACAGGCCAAAAGTTTGGACACACCTTCTCATTCAAAGTGTTTCTTTATTTTCATGACTATTTACATTGTAGATTCTCACTGAAGGCATCTAAACTATGAATGAACACATATGGAATTATGTACATAACAAAAAAGTGTGAAATAACTGAAAACATGTCTTATATTTTAGATTTTCTTTTGATAACTCTGTAAACCCTTGGTGTTCTCTCAATGAGCTTCATGAGGTAGTCACCTGAAATGGTTTTACCTTCACAGGTGTGCTTTGTCAGGGTTAATTAGTGGAAGTTTTTCCCTTATTAATAAAAAAGCAAAGGGTGGCTACTTTGAAGAATCTAAAATATAAGCCATGTTTTCAGTTATTTCACACTTTTTTGTTAAGTACATAATTCCATATGTGTTCATTCATAGTTTTGATGCCTTCAGTGAGAATCTACAATGTAAATAGTCATGAAAATAAAAAGGAAACGCATTGAATGAGAAGGTGTGTCCAAACCTTTGGCCTGTACTGTAAGTATAAGTAATAAAATAAATAGAACATCAAAAGCAATAAAAAATACAAAAAGAGTCGTGCATGTTTAACTCACACTTCTGAACATTGCAAATGCATCTGTTCCCAATAATTAGCGGAGATGAGCGAGTACTGAAATGTTACTGTGTTATGGTCACAGACAGGGCTTTAAGGCTAGTCGATTTTTAAAGCCAATCAGATTTTTTTTCTTTCCCTAACCAACTTTACCTTCATTTCAGCGCCTCTGGTTTGCTTCCCGCCGTTCCGTCTTCTCCGTTTCAGCGTAGCCACGCACGCTAGGCACGTGGCTAACGGTTGTGTGACACGGCAGTACTTTGTGTTCATGGGAAATGTAGGATTAGTATTACAAGCAGCGTTTCTAGATAAAGCCAAGACACACACAAAACCGCCCACATTTCTCGGTGGAAAACACATTTCTGCAGCCGGCCGATTCAAACAGACGCAGTGCTGTTTGCTTCATTCATCAGCAGCCACGTTGGCTAGTAACTCTACAATGTGACCCGACAAAGTAACATTTTAAAGTCCTTGGTCACAGGAGAAAAAGTCATTTATTACTTTGAACTTTTATTCTCAGCGTCACTACAGACAGTCGTCGTTTACGCAGCTTAACCCTAACCACTGCCACCATCTACCATCTTCAGTCCAAGCAGGCTAATAACCATTCCCAGACATTACATAACTCTGTGAGGCGGCTGCTGCTGATAGTGGTTATGGTGATTTGGTAACAATGGCAGCTCCCCCCCGCCCCCCCCCCTGGTATCGTCTCCAATAGCTCCTCTGATGCATGGCCGTCATCACTGTGCTGCAGATTGAGCTGAAATGATTGAGTGTAAAGCTGTGAAAAGGGGGCTGTTAGTGATGGCGCCTCAGTGTCCATTCAAGTGAGGGAATAATCTATCTGAGGATGTGATAGTGCTGACCATCATTTAAGTGGCTTAAAAAAAGGTCAGCGGGGGCAACCGGGATGGGGAAGCGCTTGGGACGACCATTACAGTCATTCCGCTTCACTGTGCAAGGTGCCCGCCGCCTGATTGATGCCTGAGAGAGGATTTGGAGCTGCTCTGGTGTGTATTACAGCATGCACTTTCATATATTGCCTGTTTGTGTGTTTGTGTGTGTGTGTGTGTGTGTGTGTGTGTGTGTGTGTGTGGGTGTGTCTGTGGGTAGATAGTTGTGTGTCCTCATGTAAGATGGCCTGGGAAGTGTTTCATTCCAGGTGTTCAGGAGAGGATTTGGAGAAGCCCATCTTTCCACAGTGAGCCCATCCACTCCTATAAGCTCTCTCCCCCCAGGATCCTGAAAGATCCGTCACACCAGTGGTGGAATTGGAACGTAGTACATTTACTCAACTACTGTACTTACTTAGTCTTTTCTTTTTTTAATCAATCAATCAACATTTATTTGTATAGCGCTCTACAGCAACCAGCAGGTATCCAAAAGGTCAAGAATAAAACAATACCATACGATTCAAAGGATAAAACATAGAATACAATAAAATCAGAAAAGGTTTGTCTCGCATTGCCAGAACCTTCCTCCAAAGCGCTGCAAAGGAGGGTCTGGGCACAGCATTCCGGGATGGGAGGAAAAACGTGCTCTGGTTTATTGGCATTGCTTTAAACCAATCACAGTCGTCTTGGGCGGTGCTCGGGAAGGAACTTGTTTTGGTGGAACGCGTGTACGTTGAAAAGTTGTTTTAGTCGTGCAACAGAAAACTCTGATTGGACAGATAGTCTAGCTAGCTGTCTGGATTTACCCTGCAGAGATCTGAGGAGCAGTTAACCATAGTCCTCAGAAATCCACCGGAGTTTAGAACGCCAACACAAAGAAAGAGGAAGGTGAAGGAAATCCGGCCGAAACTAGGGACATAGTCTACTTAAAAACAGGAGAGGAGAGAGGAAAAAGCCATTCTAAATATATTTTGAGTTTGGATTTAAAAAGAGCTACGTCTGTAATAGTGCGAATGTCAGGCGGGGGGGGTAACCTGTTCCAAAGTCTCGGGGGAACAACTGTGAAAGTGCAGTCACCCCCCCAGATTGTTCCTTGACCTGGGGACCTCTGAAACCAGGTGATTTGATGACTGCAATGACCTGCTGTGCTCGCAAAGGGTTCAAATCTCAGACAAATACTTGTCACGCCACGTTCTACTTCTACTCCTCTACATTTCAGAGAAAAATATTGCACTTTTGACTCCACTACATTCATCTGACAGCTTTAGTTACTAGTTACTTTACAAATTCAAATGTTTGCACACAGTTTATACAATATGATGTTTTATTATGAAACTACCCAACAATATACAGGCCTACAAGTCCAGCTGAAATCATTAACCCATTAAACACTTAGTTGATTGACAGAACAATTTGGATCGTTTCCAGTTTCTAAAATGTTAATACTACTGTTAATACTTTAAGTACATTTTCATGATGATACTTGCATACTTTCACTTAAGCAACAATTTCAATGCAGGACTTTAACTTGTAACTGAGTATTTTTACAGTGTGGTAATAGTACTTTGACTTAAGTAAAGGATCTAAGTACTTTTTCCACCACTGGTTATCGTGCTGTTACTTTTAATGTTCTTTCTATGTGCAATTTCTTCTATCCTCAATTCTTTTATTTAGTGCAATTCCTTTATTACATGTTATTTATTTTAGAATAGGGCACGTGCTGTACTCCACTATATCAGGGCCTGTGCAATATGCTCTCAACTAGTGGACGATCTCTACTGTATTTTTCTTGTACTAAAGTACATTGTTGTCTAGTTGTATGCTGTCATGTATTGTACTGTCTGTTACATACTGAATGATTGATAATGAAGGAATGGGTTTGTACAGTATGTAGCTGTTGTCAGCACATTTGCCCAAGACAAATTTTCCTCCTGGACAATACAGTTTGCCCTATCTTATCTTATTATACCTTTACTCGTTCATGACTGATGACGACTCTCATGCAACCGCTCTCTTCATCTTTGACCAAAACAGATTCAGAACCAAGAAATCAATGGAACAAGGAGGCGTCCCGTCCCGTCCCAACAGAAGAAGAAGCTGATGTAATTAAATCCGTCTGCAGGGTAAGAGAAATAAAGGGTAGCAGAGCTTGTGAAGTGAAGAGGAAAGTCCCTGGAGGTATAATTAACAATATATACCGTTAGTATCTGTGCCTCCTTCTTTCTCTGAAGAAAAACACCAGACAGACTTTCTGCCATCCTGCTTTATGATGTAACAGCCAAATACAGTGCGTATACAACGTTTAAATCAAAGGGAATCACATGTTGACAATGATCACTTTTTAATAAATCACTCTAAGAAAAGCTGTTTCAGTGGTATGTTCATGCTGGCTCACTCATGTCTGCTGTGAAAAAAGGCCAGTTGGTTTTAAAAAGTCACATCATTAGTTCAATGGAGATCACCGGTGTAAGGTTGATTGTAGTATCCATACACCTGTATCTGGAAGGTCCAAGTTTGGCTGAGTCAGTAGCGGTGTTAAACCGTTCACAGAAATGGTGCACTATTTCGTGGGTTTGCCATGTTGTAGTGGTGTTCTAAATCACTGCGGTTAATTTCATTCACTATACAGTCCACTATAATAATAAAAAAACACAATGCACAGCTAATTTGAGTGCACCCTACATTTTACTCCTGTGTACCACAATGCAACGCGGTCCTGTTTTCCCTGAGGAGAAGAAGAAGCAGAAGCAACTGTGAAAACTGAAAAGGGAAAATGGAGCGAGCTTTCGTTTCTAAACAGTGGAAATGTAACATGCAACATACAGTATATACAACTTTTCTGTTATCCTCCTGAGTGCTCGCTTTGTTTCAGGGACTTATTATAAGTATTTTTGTTTCAGATTGTTTACATGATGCTGACACATCTACTGACGCAACAATGTTTTCAGCGAGTGTCCGAAATCTTGCTTGGTCGTTCCCTATACAGTTCATTATTTAATAAACACTATATAGGGAATAGTGAGTGAGTGAAGGAACGGTTTCGAACACAGCTAGTGTTGTGGTCAAACCTGCACCATGAAGGCAAAGGACCACTTCCAAAAAAAAAAAAAAAAACTCTGTGAAGAAGTGATTGAAAAGAACTAGTAATGGATACACAGCTGTTTCTGAGACTTCGGAGTCACAGATCATCCCTTGGAGGACAGTTAAATAAGATTATTTGCAACACGACAAGTCGCCTCTTTACAGGGGGTTATGTGCAAGAGGGTAAGCCTCTCTCCACAACGCGTAGCTCCTATGGCGCCATTTTGATGCTAACAAGCACTCACCCGCCGTTAGCATCCCATTGACTGCCATTCATTTTGACGTCACTTTGACAGCGAATAACTTTACATCTGAAGCGCTTAAAGACTATTTGTCCATTGTTTATTTCTAAAGAAACACGACAATGTATAAAAGGCTCCATTACCTTGTATCTCATGTTATGGCCCCGTAGCAGACGTTTTTATAAAAATAGGTTAACGATTGGGTCATAACCACGCGACTTACTGGCGCACAGTAGAGGAATTACCGTATAGTACAGGAGAAGCTTGCAGGCAGTTTCGACTTACATTCGCTGTTTAAGTTTAATTACTAATGTTAACTAGCATTTTAGTTAGCAATAATTTGTGTCTATATTATCTCCTTACATATCCCTACGCTCTCCTTCTCTGTAAGATTGGGAATGATTGAGATTTCTCTTGGCACAGCTACCAGAAGACTTCCAACTTTCAGACAGGTTGCTCACGTCACATTTACGTCTTCAAGCTCAGTTGGAGGCTGCTCAGTAACGCTCAGCGCTCACCGCAAAAGTGCTTCTAATATCCTTCACTGGTCTCCGTCCAGAGCAACGGGCTCTGTTGGTCCATTTATGTTACTGTCTGTAGTTATGTGCCGGACTATTTCCTGGCCAAGTAACGTCCTTGAGTCTGCGCTGGTTGCCTGGCGACTGCTCAGAGACCAATGGTAAAATGTGAGTTTTCTTTTTACCCTTCACTTTTAACACAGATGCAACAAATGAGCTACATTTAGTTGTTAAGTGAGCTTTAGAGGTTTTGGCAGGCTGATTTTGTTTCCAGAGAGAGCGCGTTGTGTTTTAGAGGGATGAGACGTCCTTTCCTCTGAAGCGTCACATGAATTGGTCGGCTGTGTGGGCAGAGTTAGCAACTCCTTCAGCTGCACGGCTTCCAGGAAGGCTGCTCTCGTGTATCCTCGCCTATAGCTCCTCAGAGATCCCTCCTCGGGCTAGAAATAAGAGCTTTGAGACAGCCTTCACAAAGGAAGGACAGAACAACTTCCGGTTCAATCGAGGGCCGAGGAGTCGAGGAGCTATCAATGAGATGCAGCCCATGAGTTAAGGGCACTCCTCCAAAAATCGGAGGCGCATAGAGCAAAAAAAAAAAACAAGGCGCTCAGCAACGCTAAGGCAGTAAGCAAAAAATTCATTTTTAGGGGGTTCCTTTTGTCCTATATTTGAAAATATAGCTTTTGACCAAAAAAAAAAAATCCCAGCTAAAGGTCCACCTATACATTTTTGTTCCTGGAGCTTTTAAACGTATCACAGTCTTCATCAGCGGATGGAGTCTGTTCAGTTGTCACGGAGATGGATTTGTTGAAATGCGAGCTAAGTAGCTGTCATGATGTGCTCTGGCGTATGAAGACGACGTTAGTCGGTTGAAAGCACAAAGGAATCTAGTTGTGAATCTTGAGATGGGATTGTTTTATCAAACTATATTTGCAAGGTCAAAGAATGAACGGTCATACTAATTTAAATGAAGCTCAGCGTAAATTCTTTCAGGAAGACTTCTTTGCTTCTCTCTCTCTCTCCCAACCTAATCAGCTGCATTGTCATCAGCTGAATGTGGGCGTTTACTCTTTCAGTTAAGCCAACAAGATTTGACACAATCTCCATGAGCTATCGTTCAAACGTCAAATCTGTTCTACTCTCTGCTGCTGCCAGTTGTCATTTCAGGCTAAATCGATGCAACCCTCCTCCACCCTATTCACCTCCATCATTCCCAGCACCCGGGGTTCCTCCATCCAAAGCCCCGCTTCACATCACATCCATCCAGATCTCCAGGTTTCCTTCATCCCTTCATCACCTCCACCAGTGCCTAGACTCCATATTGGGGGGATACTCCTATATATGCATGGCCTCTAGACCCCTTAATAAACTAACTAATAAACTAACATTGCGATGGAGTCTAATCGCCAAAGACTCGAACAAATCAACCTATTATGCACCATGTTCATTACACTTATTTCACTCTTACTGAAGTCTTACCTGATTGAAATGACTTTATACTGTGCTTATATGTTGCATCCCCACTATAGATCAGTCCGGCCATACACAACCACTAGTGTCTCCCTTTATCCCACTTTCTATTTCTCCCTCTCTCCTGTGCTCACACGTTATGTGATCTGCCAGAGCAGAACATCGGGATTTCAACACAGAGGTGCTGCTGCGCTGGCAGCGACAGGATGCACACATCTGAATGTCAGCTGTCAGGAGAGAAAGAAATAGCTCTAAAATAAGACTGCGGTGTGAAGCTGGTCAACAATTTATATCTCACATCTTGTCAGAGAATCTCATGATTTTCCCCTCAAGTATTTAACACACGTGGCTGAAAATTTGATGAGAGCGCTTCAAGTGTGCATCCGAGAGTGCAGAACACCCTGTAACTTCCAGTCAGGTGTCTCCCAGGAACTTTAAAGTTGTGAGTCAGAGATATGTGACTGGGTGTGCTGCGTGATTGCTCAGTCCTGGAATAGCAGAAAGCTTTCCAATAGCTCCTTAATTCTAATGAGGGTTTTATGAGTCGTGATCAAGAACTCATTGGCAACGTGTTCGGTCGATAGCGCCTTTGCGTCTGAGCCGAGCCTTGACCTGAAGATTTATACAGCTATTCTCTAAAGGTCCCCATTCGTGGGCCTATACAGTCAGGAAGGCAAATTAGTGTTTCAATGGATTTCACTTTCAATTTGAATGCGGAGTGGTTTGAACACGGCCCCGGCTAAGGGGAAGGCCATGTGTAATGAACTCCTTTGTGTTCTGCCACTTAGAAGATCAAATGCTTTAGGCTGTGAAGACATTCTGCACTGCTAGAGATGGTTTTCATTTGGCTGCTATAGGTGCTGGATCCTGGGTTTATCCACCCTTTTACTGAAAACCACACGCTGAGGACCCCTGTTCAACTCGCATTGGCGTTAAGTCAATTGAGATTAGTTTGCTTTTTGGTATTTCAAAAGCTGTAAATACACCCAGGATGCATTGGTCCTGGTACCCAAATCAGCACTAGAGGTCAGACATGAAAATCACTCACCTTTCGGCGAAATTCACCGTTTTGAAACCAAAATCGTGTAGATTTGATGAGAAAATGTTTAAGGTGGGGGGGGGGGGGGTTAAGTACTCGGGCCTGGTGCCCGATTTCTGGCATATGACTATTTTAGAAAAATAAATAAATTAAAAAGTCCACATGGAATTTGTTTTGATGCGCTGGATCATCAAACTTCCACCTACCAATGAAACTAGTTCTAGCCAATCAGATGCAAAGTAGGCTGGTGTGGTCTCCATGGTAACGCGGCTAAAAAAAATGGAGGCAAAGTTTATCAAACTTGGAGCATGTAGATACAGCTTTAGTTGAGAAAGTAGTTAAAATAAATGGCGCTGGGCATGAATAGAGGACAAGAGGAAAAGGGTGGAGACGGGAAGCCGTTTAGCACTTGGTGCCTCAAACTGAGGGAGCCGGGCGCTTCTGCAGCGCGTGTTCAAGGAAGATACTGGACGGCAGCAGCGGTAGGAAAGTGCTTGCTAGTCACAAAGCTTTGGTCCGTGCACTCTGTCATACGAGTACCGGCAACGATGGCTACCGCTGCGACTGCGACTGTTCCTTCGCTGACCGACCGTGATACAAACAATACGTGTGTACACGTTCATAGCGGAACATGATTTGTCATTACAGTTTTTCACGATCGCTATGACAATTTTTTCAATACTTTTAACAACTTTCCTAAACTCTTAACGCACCAACACACCTACAACACACGACTGGCAAAACAGTTAATTTCATGCTCAAAATCACACATTGTAAACTAAACTCCAACACTGATTTTCAAAATACAATAATTCACTAACACAATACACTATGTTTACCAAAACAATGCAATCATGTCTCAAAATCAAATACTTCTTCCACAACACTAACACATGTTCTCTCCCAACAGGAACATTTAGTCAATCATAGCACAATGTCATACAAAACACTAACATCCCATGGAATTACAGAAACTGCATTATTTTATATGTGTCAGTCAGGTCTGCCCTTATACAACAGACACAAGTGATTGTATTGATCATATTGCACTGTAGTTTCTGTTGAAGCCTCTCTACATTTTTATTTTGTTGGGTTTAGTACATTTTTTTTGAAGATTCTTTTTTGGGCTTTTCCGCCTTTATTTGACAGGACAGCTAGTTGAGAAAGGGGAGAGAGAGAGAGAGGGGGAAGACATGCAGGAAATCGTCACAAGTCAGATTTGAACTCTGGACCTCTGCATCGAGGCACAAACCTCCAAGTATATGTGCGCCTGCTCTACCCGCTCACCAATTTGTTTCTTTTGCTGCAGAGATTCAATACAAAAAATGATTGACCCATCTCAGAGTAGCTTTATAGAATGTACGGTTTATGAAAAAAAGGAGACAGAGGCAGAATTGTCCTGGTACTCCTCTTCCTCTCCCTCGGGAAGGCATTTTTCTTATTTTCTGTGTTCATCTACAGTATATTGTTCAAATAGGTCCTCTTTTACTGTACTACCATATGATCATGTGATTGAAAGAACCTCAACACCTGAGTGTGTTTCCTAGAAGGGAATCAGCTGTGATTGATCTATAACTTCAATCAGCTGTTTCTCAATAAATGCATGTATAAAATGCAGGGGATATATTTGTGTTTCAATTTACAATATGATCAGCTGTTCACTTTGACTTTAGCCTATAAGTTAGGTTTAGAACATGATGTTATCTGTTCTGACATACAGTGTGAAAGCATTTGTAAATTTGGCAGTAAAGATCCATTGTTTTGGTTTTGGTGGAGCTTGTGTGTAAAAGAAGTTCAAGCATTTTAAATTTGTGTTAACTGTATGCATTTTGTGTCAAAGCAACAACAAATGTGTTAATTGTATAGCCTACACAGACGGATGTTGTGCTAACTGTGTTAAGAGTTTAGGAAAGTTGTTAAAAGTATTGAAAAAAGTGTCATAGTGATCGTAAAAAACTGTAACATGGCCACTGTGTAAAAGCTATCTGAAGCCCAAACTGCCTTGACAAAGCTGTCTGTTTGGAATCAGCATGGCAGGTATTTCAACATAACGGCCTTGTCCCAGAGTTTAGCTATATGAAAAGAGTCTAGCTATATGAAAAGATAAACAATGTGACGTTTTTAATAAATGTAAATAAAGCAGCTAATATCAACATGGACAAAATCATGAATGTAGCTACTAATTTGCTTTTTTGATGATGACCTGGCCAAAGTAGTAAAGGTTAGTTTTCACAATGATTCATTGTAGGATTATGATATTATTGCAATATGTAAATCCACATTGACTCTTTATATGGCTGGAAGAAGTAAATATTTTAGTTTTAAAAAATTATGACTTATTATTTTGTAATGTCAGAAGGACTTTAACTGTTTGGCCAGTCAAATTAACTTTAATGAGTGCATATTGAAATATTACACTGTTGGTTGGCAAAAAATGCATCTCAAAATGCATCAGATTGATACTTTAAAATATGGAATATTTAAAATTTTCTTCCGGGGGAGCATGCCACCGGACCCCCCTAGAGGGGTAATATCCTTCTCACCTTTTTCACCCCTGACCTGTTTTCATGCCTGAGAGATGGTCTGAAGAGTACTGTGTGGGTAGTACAAACTTTCTCCTGGCCACATAGGGTAACTGCAATAGAAGGAATAAAAAAACAAACAATAAAATACAGACAGGAAGCCAGTCAAAAATAGATTTAACATATTGTACGTCTATACGATTAGAGAGATACAACACCTGAACAGTCCAATATTATTTTTATAGGCAATGATGCCAACATATCCTCATACCTTAACAGAATAGCTGGGTTTACAATGACTCCCAAAACAACATACTGTATATGACCATTCTATTATTTACTGCAGCATGGTGGCCATTTGAAACACATGACCGTAACGCAAGACCCAGGTGGCAGTTTTAATCATGAGACAGTTCTATTAACGTAACGGCCGCCGTTTTAGACCCATCGTTAATGTTGTGAAAAGGAACTAGTTAAGTTTAGGGAATAAAAATACTTAGGGTTAGGTAATGATCAGGGATTGGCTTAAAATGAGTCACGAAAAATGACGGTAAATTCGGGTAATTTATAAAAGTGACTGTTGACTTTTGGTTTCATACGGGACACAAACCCCTGTCTCCTGAGCAACAGTCCTGTTTTTGTTTGAGCCAGCTACCACCCAGGAGTTCAGTGCTCTAATAGTGCTATTAGTGCCGCGAAAATTACAACAAGCAAACGTGAATATGGGTCGTTATGAGCTGCTTGCACAATCGACCTATACGGTCGTGTATTCTGAGTGAGGGCGGTCTGAATGTCCAGTGGTTCAAGAAGTAGTCAGACTCTCCCAATGAATCTGTGTACAACATTTCATGCGTCTAATATAGAATTTCATTTTGGACCCTAAAGCCTAAAAATACTCATGATGCTACGTATATTGGCGTATGTTAGTAGTAGTATAAATGGATTACAATTATCAATGAATTAAAATGTTAGGATTTCAACTATGTAGATAGTCCATTTTAGCTGCATTTTACACTGTTAAGTAGTTAAATATAAGAATGAATCATATTTTATCGTATGTTTTGAATGCTAATCTGCAAAGTACTAACCAGTCCCTCCAGAAAAACGCGATTATGCGATCGCATAATTCAATGCAAGTTCCCGCAATTTTTGCAAATTCCCGCAATTTCATCGCATAAAATTGCATAAATATCCCGCATATTTCACCGCTTTTTTTTAAGAAAACATGCCGCATAATCAAGGATTTTTGCCCGCAACAATCACAAAAAAACTCAAACTTTTTCTGGAAGGACTGACTAACTGTCAAGTGCATGTAGCGGGGTGGAAAGTAGTAGAAAAAAGGAAATGCTCGGGCAAATTACCTAAAAATTGTACTTACAGTAAGTACAGAATTTGAATCACATCCTGTTCTTGCCGACCACTTGGAGAAGCGATACAAATCATCTGTGTGGAGAAATGAGGCAACCCGACAATGTGTAACAAAAAGTATTTATTTCATTTTTAAATCCTTCATATTTCTTTCTTCATTTTTACTCTATTTGCAATACCCATGCTGTATAAACGTACAGAAATATAGAAACTGTATTCACTGCAGTAGGGGAAATATAGTAAAAAACAAAGAAACAAAGATATAAGTTAATATTCAGTCACACACCTACATATAGTATTGGGATTTCACATATATTAGCACATTAGTGATTTTCAAGATTGACATGCCATTGAAAATGTTAGGTCAACAAATTGTTGAGGTGACAAAATGCTACACGCTGTATTCACTTTAAACTCAAGGGCACCATTTAGAAACAGACAGCAATGGCAGAAAAGTGATAATCCTCTTGTGACCTTATCTCGTGCTGACACCCACCACCAAGGACAGGGTGCGGTTTAGAAGGGTGACATCTCACACAACTCAGCTCTCCAGTTCACCCATTACCACTCTTGACAGTTTAGTGTCACATAGTGGCCCCTGTGGAGGGGATGTGAACTGTTGAGAGTTCAGAGAATCATGGCCAGCCAGCCTACGATCATAGCTACACCCCCCATGGGAGCCACCTTGCGTAGACCAGGGTCCCCGGTCACGGCCTGGTGGTACAGAGAGCCACAGAACATCCCCATGCCCGCTATCAGGAGGGTACCAGCCTGTAGTGAGGGGACACAGAGGTAACACACAAGAAACTTTTTAAATAGTCAGGTTACCAACAAATTGCAGATGTAAAGGGTTTTTCACACGGGGAGCGATTGTCGTGCCTCATAATTCCTTTTCAATGAGATTCTTTGGACAACGACATACGATATTTGCTTAAAGTCTGTCACGGTACGATTTCAATTCAAGTCAGGAAGCTGCGATCGGTACGAGACAATATCGTATGCCAATTTAACACCGTTACATTATTATTAATAATAACTCAAACTAAACTAAATATGATTTGGACGTTTAAAAACAGAGCCCTTCCAGGCATTAAAATGAAAAACAAATTATTCTTTGTAATAAAAAGATTAAATATAAAGTGGGAAACAGACGATACGTAGCGATATTTTCACTCTGCATTGATAATATTGGATCGGGGATCTTTGAATTGATATATCGATCCAGATTGATGTATCGTTACACCCCTAGGTCTTGGTTCGCTTCCAAGTGCACTTCCATCCAAATACAGCATTTACTAGCCTGTAATTTCAACCTTGCACACAATTTACGGATTTATATATGATTTAAGGGATGATAACTTTCAAATCCATAACCAATTATGACCAAACATCACCATCGTCATCTGTGGGTGACATCATAATCTCTCGCTTGACCAAGTGCAGCGTGAACGCAAACCGAACCATATAAAAAAAACATGCAACAATGTTGAAAACTTCACCCCCCTCCCACAGAATCGCACAGAGTCTACCGAACAGGTGTGGTGAATAGGTGTGAAAGTGGCCTTCGAGTGGCAGAAGCTGGCTGTTTTAACCTTTCAACCATTACTTGCAGCTAGTTTTCACTCTGTCTTCAAAGCAACATATGGCGTTGAGGTGTTACAGCGGACTCATGTTGGTGGACGTGTGCCCTGCGTAGTCAGCCTGTTGTAGCTGGTAGTTTATTGGTTATTGTGACAGTAAATACACTGAACTTTAGACTCATACCAAACTGTAATATCCTATCTGCGCAATATATTATTTTATTTCTTATCCGATCATAATTTCTATTGCTTCCAATCAGCTGAGCCACCGCACAATCTTTGCACGTACGCCCTGGCAACTGCAGAAGCATCCCAAGTTGGAAAATCACTGGTGTAACGCCACTACCGGTCTTCACAGCAGAGCTAGGTCGCTTTTTAAAAGCCGACACGTTCTCTTCTGCTCAAATGCAAAACACAGCTATGAGACAAACGACAGCCAAGAGCTCAAAATGGCTCACAAAGCATTAAATAAGGATTTTTACAAGTAACTTTGAACACTCCCATTTCTTGCCAAACTAAAGAAACACTACTAGACATGGGGTAGTGGGGTGGTAAAGTTTGATCGTTCTGAAGTGGAGAATGTAAGTACATGATGTCCCACAGGAAACACTGAGCCTGGAGACAAACTGGTTTCTCCAAAATTCTCCAACTAGATGGGACATCCAAGAGATCCCGATTGGACTCACCACCACACACACTGTAGCTCGCACATAATCCGGCATCTGCATCTCCTTTTGTCAGTTTGTTGATTTTCAAATCAGATACGTTGTGGTTAATGAATCTTTAAAGTGCCCATATTATGAAAAAAACACTTTTTCTGGGATTTGGGGTGTTCTTTTGTGTCTCTGGTGCTTCCACACACATACAAACTTTGAAAAAAATCCATCCATGCTGTTTTGAGTGAGATACAGGTTTCTGAATGTGTCCTGCTTTCAGTCTCCTAGTGAGCTGTTCAAAATCGGCCTCGGACTGTAACGTCACAGTCCGAAATGAGCTGGCTAACCACAACCGTTAGCTCGTAGCGTTAGCGTTAGCCGGCTAATGCTAGCATGCTATGTCGTTCTCAATAGCAAAGCACTGCTACAACACACACAAGTTCACCATAATCTACAAAAGAACTACTTACATGTGCGCCCTCATTTAGAAGTCTCCCAGCTAATCCTGCCTTGTAACTGACCAAAGTTGGAGAAACAGCCTTTCTTTTACTGTCTCTAGAGTTAGCTAGCTGACATGCTCTACATCTGAGCTACTGCGCATGTGCGAGTGCAATCAAAGATAGTACAGAAGAAGAAGATGAAAAGAGGTCTCACTCTGTAGCTAAAACAGAGACCAGGTGAAAAGAGGATCTGCAGCAGTGAGAGAGAGCTGTGCAGTACAACAAAAATATGGTGTTTTTTGAAAATTAAACCATGTAAACCTATTCTGGTAAAACCTTAAAATACAGCTATGAACCTGAAAATGAGCATAATATGGGCGCTTTAAATAGAATTTACACTGCAAATACTTGGCGCTGCAGGTTTGCCATATGTGGGGAATTATATTAGTCAATGTGAAAAGGGACAAACACACAAACGCGCTTTTTTTAGGGTTATAAGAACGCCCACACAAAAACACAAAAAAAAACAAAAAAAGGGTTTTTTTTTTTTTTCTTGGCGTCCGGGGGGATAGCACAGAGAGAATGTACATCCAACAGACAAGACAATTTGTCTTGATAGCCAAGATCGAAGGCCCAGAGCGACCTCTCTCTTCCTCTCTCTCTCTGCCTCATCTGTGTCTCTACAATTCCACTCCTCCATTGCCAGCTGTTAGCCACAGGTTTGTAATTATGGCCTAAAGGAATACTGGTTTTCTGGTAATGGCAGGATGACACTAGTTTCACTTCAAAGGACACTCGAGTGCATCCGGCCCTGAGAGTTGGTATTAGGCTCCCGTACTCACCACAGCAGGTTTGCCAGAGTGGGCAGCACCCAGCAGGGCCAGGCTGTGGTAGAAATGGTACTTGTTGGCAGTTTCGAAAAGCTGGAGAGGCAGACACACAGAGACAGAGCGTTGAGAAAGATTCAGCCTGGAATCGCTAGATAAGGGCTACTACTGTACAGTGTAAATGGACTACTAGGGAGTATTTAAGTTACTACTAGTGTAAAAGGGGAGTGGGTTACTATCATCTATCATCTACCCAAGCCTGTAACAATTATAACATAATTGTCAATTTTTATACTTGCTAACATTAGCTAAGATACTAAGGTTTGACTGTTGATGGCAATTGTTGATGTTGTTAAGATGTGCCAAATTGTAATTATATAAGTAATTATTGGTCAGACTGTTGAAAGCTATGCTAGTTGTTGGCACTTGACCCTATACACGTTCATAGCAACACAAATGACAAGGGGAAAAATTAAAAAAATATTTTTATGATAATAAAGAGCCGTGGTTTGCTTCCTAAATACCTGTGTTACTAGTACATTATCTGGGACACATAGCAGTGATTATATATATATATATATATATATATATATATATATATATATATATATATATATATATATATATATATATATATATATATATATATATATATAACCAAAAGATGTACCCTGGAATTCATTCAAAACTTGAATTTGTTTAAAAAAAAGAAAAAAGTAGTAAATGAATAAATGTTTTTAAATTTGACTGAAAGAGACAATTCTATTGTTAATCGCAATTATTTTTAAGACAATTAGTTGCACAGCAAAATTTTGAATTGTTAGAGCTCTAAGTCTACCCTTCAGGTCAGAGATACAGGTCGCTTACATTCAGGACAGAGAGAGCCGTGTCCTGTTTGGTGCTTACATCCATCACACTCATGAATAGCTGATATATTTAGTTATTAATGTATTTCTATGTACATGTTTTAACATGATGTTAGTGTTTTTTGTTGCCTATTCTTCATGGGTTATGCTTTGCAAGTGTTTTTCTTCGGACTGCTGGTATGTCACGTTTGTGGTATATTGTGTTGTGGAGTATATGAACTGCACATGCTAACTGTGAATTGTGTGACTGAGAGAAATGTGAACGGTGTTGTATTGTTGGGTTTATGGATTACACACATGCACACACACACACGCACGCACGCGCGCACACACACACACGACAAATCAAGCTCCTAAATAAATAAAGTTGAATTGAATATTTGATCATTTTCATCAAGTTCTCTAATCGCACAAGGGACAGTCTATCAAATCACTATCAGACCATTTTTCCAAGATCAACAATGTAAGTCAATGTTTGAAAAAGATCTCAGTTACATGAGTAAAAAAGAAAAAAAAAATACATTGCTACAGTAACTTTAAAATTAAGCACTAAACTAAAACCAATTTAAAAGAACAAAATAAAAAATAAAAATAGCCTGCATAACCCAGATCATGATCTCTGAAAAGATCACTGAAGTAGAAACTGTATTAGGAGACTGCGGCATTGATCGAGTGGAAAGGTTGAAGAAAAAAAATATATACTTTTTAATATCCCAATTTGCTGATGCAGTACTATTTACATACCACTCTCTGGTAGTCATCTGGGTCTTTGTTTTTGAAACCTGAAAACACAAAATACAGTATGTTAAATGAAATGTTACTTTCACATAGCTGTGACAGACTTAATTATAACTTAATGCCTGGCAATCAACGGACATTTCCTTTAAGGTTCCCTACGCACACTATTTGGGTATTTATTTTTTGGGTCAGTTAAGACTTTTTTCAATGCGGGTGAACAGGCAGTGGTGAAAACAGTGCTCTTTGTGCATTCTCAAGTTATGGTAGTGTAAATAATACTGTTTCAAGATAGATAGATAGATATAGTCAGTGCAGCCCTTATATTAGCCAGCCTGATGTCTCATTAGGGCTGGGCGATATGGAGAAAAACAAATATCACGATATTTTTGACCAAATACCTCGATATTGATACAGCAACGATATTGTAGTGTTGACTTTTGGTGCTTTCACAAAATATTTACACAATGAGATTTTTGATAAATAATCATCTGTAATGTGGATATAATGACTGGGTATGAAGTGGGTAAAGGCAAATAATAGAACAGTTACAACAGTCTGGTAAGTTCAGAGAAGTTTATCACTTACTGTAATGCAGCCTTTAAAACCAGGAAAAGACAACACTTATATTACGATATTACGATATCCAAAATCTAAGACGATATCTAGCCTCTTAACAAGATAGATATAATATCGATATACAGTGCCTTGCGAAAGTATTCGGCCCCCTTGAACTTTTCGACCTTTTGCCACATTTCAGGCCTCAAACATAAAGATATAAAACTGTAATTTTTTGTGAAGAATCAACAACAAGTGGGTCCCAATTATGAAGTGGAATGAAATTCATTGGCTATTTCAAACCTTTTTAACAAATAAAAAACTGAAAAAGTGGGCGTGCAAAATTATTCAGCCCCTTTACTTTCAGTGCAGCAAACTCTCTCCAGAAGTTCAGTGAGGATCTCTGAATGATCCAATGTTGACCTAAATGACTAATGATGATAAATAGAATCCAGCTGTGTGTAATCAAGTCTCCGTATAAATGCACCTGCTCTGTGATAGTCTCAGAGCTCCGTGTAAAGCGCAGAGAGCATCATGAAGAACAAGGAACACACCAGGCAGGTCCGAGAGATACTGTTGTGGAGAAGTTTAAAGCCGGTTGGATACAAAAAGATTTCCCAAGCTTTAAACATCCCAAGGAGCACTGTGCAAGCGATAATATTGAAATGGAAGGAGTATCAGACCACTACAAATCTAGAGACCCCGGCCGTCCCTCTAAACTTTCAGCTCATACAATGAGAAGACTGATCAGGGATGCAGCAAAGAGGCCCATGATCACTCTGGATGAACTGCAGAGATCTACAGCTGAGGTGGGAGACTCTGTCCATAGGACAACAATCAGTCGTATACTGCACAAATCTGGCCTTTATGGAAGAGTGGCAAGAAGAAAGCCATTTCTTAAAGATATCCATAAAAGTGTCGTTTAAAGTTTGCCAAAAGCCACCTGGGAGACACACCAAACATGTGGAAGAAGGTGCTGTGGTCAGATGAAACCAAAATCGAACTTTTGGCAACAATGCAAAACGTTATGTTTGGCGTAAAAGCAACACAGCTCATCACCCTGAACACACCATCCCCACTGTCAAACATGGTGGTGGCAGCATCATGGTTTGGGCCTGCTTTTCTTCGCCAGGGACAGGGAAGATGGTTAAAATTGATGGGAAGATGGATGGAGCCAAATACAGGACCATTCTGGAAGAAAACCTGATGGAGTCTGCAAAAGACCTGAGACTGGACGGAGGATTTGTCTTCCAACAAGACAATGATCCAAAACATAAAGCAAAATCTACAATGGAATGGTTCACAAATAAACATATCCAGGTGTTAGAATGGCCAAGTCAAAGTCCAGACCTGAATCCAATCGAGAATCTGTGGAAAGAACTGAAAACTGCTGTTCACAAACGCTCTCCATCCAACCTCACTGAGCTCTAGCTGTTTTGCAAGGAGGAATGGGCAAAAATGTCAGTCTCTCGATGTGCAAAACTGATAGAGACATACCCCAAGCGACTTACAGCTGTAATAGCAGCAAAAGGTGGCGCTACAAAGTATTAACTTAAGGGGGCTGAATAATTTTGCACGCCCAATATTTCAGTTTTTTATTTGTTAAAAAGGTTTGAAATAGCCAATGAATTTCATTCCACTTCATAATTGGGACCCACTTGTTGTTGATTCTTCACAAAAAATTACAGTTTTATATCTTTATGTTTGAGGCCTGAAATGTGGCAAAAGGTCGAAAAGTTCAAGGGGGCCGAATACTTTCGCAAGGCACTGTATTGCCCAGCTCTATGTCTCATTGACCCATTTCAGAAGTTACCAAAATATAGCCACGTTTAGCTAGCTACATCCAGCAGACACCAGCCTGCACTTTTGCCATTGACCCACTCATTAGTAACGTTAAGCCTTCATCCACCATGACAGCCTACAGTGGAGGCAGCTGGTCACCTTGATTACACAATTATTTAATTTTACCAAAAATAACGTGCTGCTGGGTGTGTCGTTTGGATGCCGAATTAACCACGAGCCTGCTAAACGTTAGCTGCCGTTATTTGTTCTTTTATAGTTATGCAGCTGCGTCGATACTAAAAGCCAATCTTAAATTGGCGTCTTTTGGGACGGAGGCTGGAGTAGTAAGCGTTTACACGCCAGTCTTTCCTGACTGTGTTTTACTATGCAACCTAATGGAAAGACAGTGTTAGGTATTAAGCCAACGTAGAGGTCCCTACCGTGAGCCCCGTATGCCCCCGCTGCCACGGCCGAAGCCCCCGACAGAGCTGCTAACCTTCGGACAATAACAGAAGCAGTCATGTCTTGAAGCTGCGTGTGTGTATCTGTCCGACATGCGGAAGAGTGACGGCAATGCTGCCTTCACTGTCGTTTTGTAAATTCCTACTTCCGAAATCAGGGGTTATACGGAAATTATGGCTGTTCCGCGCATGATGTTCAACAAAAATAACCAAAATAGTCACAGTCAGTATAATACAATGTAACAACACTGTGCCACAGAGAGGGGAAGAATAGAAATGCACATCAGCTGTGGGATTAAATATAGTGTTATCTCATTAACGTGGTGCATCCCTTATTTATCCCTTGTATGGTGTTCGGGTCTGTGGAACCCGTTTTCAATGTTTGCTAAAAGAAAAATTACGCTATTTACTATTTCTTCTAACTCAAACTCATTGGCCTTGGCTCATTTTCTGTGAAGAACATAAAAATGACGTGTGTGTGTGTGTGTGTGAGTGTAGGTGTCTGTGTGTGGGAATGTTCTGCACCTGCTATTCCCCCACAAAGTTACAAAACTGTTACATTTCAAGCACTTTCACCTGTTCACCAATAATGATCAGATTTTATTTATTTATTTACCTTTTTTATAATTGAATTTCCTTGTTTTCTCACAAAAAAAACCGAAAATGATCATATGATCATAAATGTGATCTCACAGGGGTAAATGGCAAATATGAACCATAAATGATGTATATATCATTGGTAAGTTGAGCTAAAGTAAACATCTGTTATGTATTTTTACATAAATTGTTATGGCTGAGTACCGCCACCTCCTGCAGTGAGCAAGCACCTGCGTAACGGTGTGTCTTTTAATGTCTGTGTCTTAATCAGTTGCACGTTTTCATACAAAATGAGCTTTACACATAACCTTAGCAAAGCTGAATATTTCATCACTGTCGTGTTTGTGTACATTTGATGAAGTCTTGATGTGGCTGTTTGGTTAGCGACACTTAAAGGTCCCATGGCATGACATTTTTTTTTTTGAGTTCCCCCAGCCTGCCTATGGTCCCCCAGTGGCTAGACTTGGTGATAGGTGTAAACCGAGCCCTGGGTATCCTGCTCTGCCTTTGAGGAAATGAAAGCTCAGATGGGCCGATCTGGAATCTTCCCTTTATGATGTCATAAGGGGCAAGGTTACCTCCCCTTTCTCTGCTTTGCCCGCCCAGAGAATTTGGCCCACCCATGAGAGAGAGAGAGAGACATCATGGCTTTCAAACAAGCAAAGTGGCAGTTGGTCAAGACCACACCCCCACCCTCCACCTTGCCTCCCCCCCTCTCTCCTCCTCAATAGCATTTAAAGCTACAGACACAGAAATGGCACATACTAAGGAAAGCTCATTGTGGGACTGGCTCTAGTGGCTGTAATTCTGCACCATGGCTGAATTTTGGGAAAGAGACTTCAGATACAGTATTAGGGGACCACTAAGGTCTATATAAAAGAGACTTCAGATACAGTATTAGGGGACCACTAAGGTCTATATAAAAGAGACTTCAGATACAGTATTAGGGGACCACTAAGGTCTATATAAAAGAGACTTCAGATACAGTATTAGGGGACCACTAAGGTCTATATAAAAGAGACTTCAGATACAGTATTAGGGGACCACTAAGGTCTATATAAAATAGACTTCAGATACAATATTAGGGGACCACTAAGGTCTATATAAAATAGACTTCAGATACAGTATTAGGGGACCACTAAGGTCTATATAAAAGAGACTTCAGATACAGTCTTAGGGGACCACTAAGGTCTATATAAAAGAGACTTCAGATACAGTATTAGGGGACCACTAAGGTCTATATAAAAGAGACTTCAGATACAGTCTTAGGGGACCACTAAGGTCTATATAAAAGAGACTTCAGATACAGTATTAGGGGACCACTAAGGTCTATATAAAAGAGACTTCAGATACAGTATTAGGGGACCACTAAGGTCTATATAAAAGCATCCAAAAAGCAGCATGTCATAGGACCTTTAAAAGTGTTGCAAGTCTAGTTCTTCAAGTAAATTCTGGCACACCACAGTCAACTTTAATCAAATAAAACTATAATAATAATGTCATTTCCCACACAATAGTGGCTACTGAAAGTGCTGCGTCACTAACTGTGGAAATCCACTAGCCAGAGCTGGTGAGCAAATGTCATTGATGTCAAGCCCTGAATGTACTGTATGTAATGGAATTACACATTTAAGTGATATATTACCAGGACATGCTTTGATTGATGATTTATCCAAGACATATAACATAATTAGAGTACCCGCACCTTTTTTTGGTCCAATTCAGGCACTGTTTTAGCTCCCTTACATCTCACTTCTTGGGCATTACCACAGTCGTCCAAATGTTGTCCTAGTTACGACATTCCACTGAGTCCTTGAAGGCAGCACCACAGAGAGTCGAAACTGAGTTCAATCCATATGCTCAGTATAACCATGTAGGCTCCTGGCCATGGAAGTATAATCTGCCAGCCACATCGGATATCCGTTTGGAGGCTTGAACCAGAATGGCTTTTGCGGTGCTACAGTTCCAGCCCACAAGGAAATGTTTCATAACTACTAAATAGATCTGACACTGACACTTTAGCGGTCTTGTAATGGCTTTAGGCCTTGTACTTGTATATGAGTGTAGGCATATAATACTCCTGTCTGTGGCTGGTCATTTCTGACTTTCAATGCTCTCATGTGTTAGGCCAATTGCAGAGGACACCGTTCAACCAGGATACAAGTAAAAGAGCACTTTATATTATTATTTTATTCTATTTTTGTTATAAATCGGCTACTATCAGCGCTAAGCTTGGAGGACATGAAGGCTCAAACTCACTGTTATTCACTGACCTCCACTTTGCAAATAGAAAATAAAATCAAACTCATTTAGATTTTTTTTTACCTCTGCTATGTTTAAGGCCTCACATCTGAAATGCATTATTCATGGAATGGCTGAATTAAACTATTGTGCTGCTTTTGTATGAATAATTAATTTTCTCCACAGAAGGGTTGCTTGGCTTTCGAAAGGGGGCTAGGCTGCCCATTTTTTTTAGCATCACCGTATGCACCAAATTGCAACATAACACTGAATGATAGGCTCAGCGTTGGTGGTGCGGAGGGTACATTAGTGTGCAGCACTTTGCAATTTGTCCATCCCTGCAATTTAGGAAGCACTGGTGAATTTCTCTGCTTTGGTGAATTACTCTTAATGGTTGATGTGCTTTCCTGCCAGCTTAGGTGTTGGTGGACGAATGCTGTTAACCCTTTGATGGAAATATACTCTTATCCCTGCAGAGAGCCCACCAAAAGGGGGTGCTGTGTTGCTTTCTCATCTGCCAAAGTGTGTGTGTGTGTGTGTGTGTGTGTGTGTGTGTGTGTGTGTGTGTGTGTGTGTGTGTGTGTGTGTGTGTGTATGTGTGTGTGTGTGTGTGTGTGTGTGTGTGTGTGTGTGTGTGTTTGTGTGTGTGTGTGTGTAGGGGGCAGGGGAGACTGCTTCCAATTATCATATTGAAATTACACAGGGTCACACTGCATTACTGGGGAGTCGCAAAACCACAGTTTCCGTCGAGCCTCGTCCTTAGCTGACTTTGACACCGCATTAACACAATGCTTACAATTAACACATCGTAATGACCATGTAGCTAATTAAAAGTAAGCCTTATGAGTCACAAGCCTTCATCATCGGCTGTGAACAGAACCTATAGAGCTCAACAGTTTGGTTGCGGAAGTAAAAATCCTATCCCATAAGGATTTCGATTATTAGTCGTAATGTCTAAACCATCCAAGGTAGACCATTCTGATAGATATTTCCCACCTGACAGAATGAGCTCCCCTACTTTTAACCACATTTAGAGAGGAGGTAGGTGGTAGGCCATTCTGATAGATACTTCCAACCTGATAGAATGAGCTACCTTACTTTTAACCACATTTAGAGAGGAGGTAGGCCATTCTGATAGATATCCCCCACCTGTCAGAATGAGCTAACCTACCTTTAACCACATTTAGAGAGGAGGTAGGCCATTTGAATGGTTACTTCCCACCTGATAGAATGAGCTACCCTACCTTTAAACACATTTATAGAGGTGGTAGGCCATTCTGATAGATATCCCCACCTGTCAGAATGAGCTACCCTACCTTTAACCACATTTAGAGAGGAGGTAGGCCATTTGAATGGTTACTTCCCACCTGATAGAATGAGCTACCCTACTTTTAAACACATTTATAGAGGAGGTAGGCCATTCTGATATATTTTTCCAACCTGATAGCCAGTGAGTGCATTTGTGGACTTTTCTTTGGCATGATTTGCTGCTCTGCCCACAGGTTGGCTTGTATGCCGAGGGATGCTTGCTTACTGTGCACACTCAAAATCCACTCACACATCAACACAGGCCAATTTTTGTTCAGGCCCATTGCAGATGGGACAGCAAGGGCAACAATGGCGTATGGCTTTACATCTTGTTTTCACAGACAAGCAGAACATCACCTCCAAGTCCCAGCAGCCGTGTGCCGTGAGGTTCCTCCAAGAGCCAAAATCCATCTCACTTCAGCCATCCCCGCTCGCCTCTCCGCTCCTCTCTAGGGACTGCTTTGCTCTCCGCCAAGCCTCGGTGTGTTAGAGTAGATGCCTGTGCATGTATGTGTCTGATCTCCTCAGATTGTCTCAGCGTGATGGAGCTGTCGTCCGAGGAAACAGTGCGGTTCTCGCGTGACAGGCAGAACATTACTCGTTTTAAACGAGGAAATCGAGTGAGCACTTCCCGCAAATAGGAACTGGTAGCTTGTCATGCAACCTTCGCATTTACATGACAGCTGCTGTTGCCAAACACTCTATTTCATCCCGGTGCAACCTCTTTGTAGAAACACTGTATTGCAACGACAAAAAAAAAATGATGCTTCCATCCACAAGAAAACAAGGAGTGCTTCCATTTCCACATTTTAAAACAACTTTTCAGCTTAATGTACTGCCCTGGGTTGTTTTGAAAATCCAATTCCCTATTATTGTTAGCTATATTGTTAGGTATATCTGGTGGCGAGTCATCTTTGTCCTGCAAGGGAATTTAAAAGCAAGGCAAATAAAGTGGTCTCGTCAACATAAAACTAAACATTCTGCTTTCTTTTTCGTTAGCAGGTAACGAGACGGATTGGAACGCCACGGCTCGACCTCACAGTTGTCATTATTTAAAGAAATAAGACACGCTGAGTGATGTTTTCTGAAATGGGAATCTTGTACGTATGGTCATGCTGTTGGAAATGTCAGAAGTGTCATCCATCTCCTCCACTTTCACACTTGAGATTCACGTGTCTCAATATCCAAAACTGGACGGCTCCATCCTGCTAGCGATGAAATATCCTTTGTGTGCCAGAAAGCTTTGCCTGCCGGGTAGCGTGCTCCCACTCCTGATTGATTTAAAAAGAAACCCAACATTTCTGAAATTCTCTATTAACCTTGATGTGTTTTGACGGCTGCAGCCATTCACTGTCGTCGGCTCGCTTTGAGGAGCTGCAACCACAGCCAATTATCTATCTGTTAGGGCGCTTTCATGTCTCTGAGATGTTTAGTCACAAATGTACGTATTGTGCCCCAGTGTCACAGCTTCTTTTGCTCCAGCTCTGTCACTACTCCATGTCATTACATCCCTTACCGCAAAGAGGAAAGAAATGGGGGGTGAGAGAGAGAGAGAGAGAGAGAAGAAGAGAGAGAAAAAAAAAAAAAAAAAAAAAAAAAAAAAAAAATAGAAAAAGAGAAGAAGGCCTGTCGAGTGACATTTTGTCTGGGAGTCCAGGCTATTGTGTGCTAGGGGAGACAACACCAGTCATTGCCATTACACTGGCTGGCAGAGCGGCACACGCACACACATACACTGGACCAAAACAGCCTCAGGTACACACACACACACACACACACACACACACACACACACACACACACACGTCAATGCTGAAAGATATTGTTTTGTGGATGTTTTCAGCAAATAATTTTTTTTTTTTATAGCATGGCAAGTTGTTTCTGATACTGAGCTGACTGTGTGTGCTGCTCCAAACAATGCAATCAAAGCACATTCAGACTCATTATTAATCCACAGAAAAATATTCAGACAAAGTCACTCTCTACTAAATGTCAGATTGTTCGTCCCGAGCATTTTTGCACATACAAAAACAAACACTCAGGCATGCATAAAATCTCCAATGTGCGCACACACACACACACACACACACACACACACACACACACACACACACACACACACACACACACACTCACACAAAGTTGCGGTTACAGCAGGCTCCCCACGCCGAGCGAGCATAATTAGCACACTCGTTAAGCTCATCTGCATCTCTCTTCAAAGGAGATCGATGCAAATGGGTAGGATTTAGCCATTGGCGGCAATTAGGCCAAAAGAATATCCTAGCTGGAGAAACTCGGTTGCAGCAAGGCAATGTCGGTTTCATCGCAGGGAATAAATGCGTTTTCTGCCCCTGTACTGAGCGCATAATATAATCCAGAATGAATGCTTTCATTTACTCTCATGTCCAATCAAGTTCTGTTTAATCACATTCGGTACCAGCCTCATGGTTGTCACATAATCCTGGGCTTTGAGGTACAAGTTTAGCTGTATCCTGATAGGTCTTATTCCTCTCTGCCATAGAACTCCATTACTGTCCGAAAACACATTGATGAGCCACACCGTTGCACTGACATGTTCCTTTATTACCATAAACACACCCCTTTTTTTTGAGTCAGTCCCACTAAGTAGCACACACATTTTGAATTAAAGGTCCCATGGCATGAAAATGTCACTTCATGAGGTTTTTTAACATTAAATGAGTTCCCCCAGCCTGCCTATGGTCCCCCAGTGGCTAGAAATGGCGATAGGTGTAAACCGAGCCCTGGGTATCCTGCTCTGCCTTTGAGAAAATGAAAGCTCAGATGGGCCGATCTGGAATCTTCTCCTTATGACGTCATAAGGGGCAAGGTTACCTCCCCTTTCTCTGCTTTGCCCGCCCAGAGAATTTGGCCAACCCATGAGAGAGAGACATCATGGCTTTCAAACGAGCAAAGTGGCAGTTGGTCAAGGCCACACCCCCACCCTCCACCTTGCCCCCCCCCTCTCTCCTCCTCAATAGCTACAGACACAGAAATGGCACATCCTGAGGCCTATATAAAAGAGACTTCAGATACAGTATTAGGGGACCACTAAGGCCTATATAAAAGAGACTTCAGATACAGTATTAGGGGACCACTAAGGCCTATATAAAAGAGACTTCAGATACAGTATTAGGGGACCACTAAGGTCTATATAAAAGAGACTTCAGATACAGTATTAGGGGACTACTAAGGTCTATATAAAAGAGACTTCAGATACAGTATTAGGGGACCACTAAGGTCTATATAAAAGCATCCAAAGAGCACCATGTCATGGGACCTTTAAGCTCAAAATAGTCCCCAATGTGATGCATTTACTCCTGTTTAAGAAACATTTGCTAAAAACTACAATGCCCAGCTGTTTTAAAAAACCTAGGAAGACCCTAAAACATTTAAGTTAGGAAATATCAAGGTGAGAAAACAATGTTGAATATGTGTTCTGGGCTGTTCCATCTGACGGAGACACAAGTGTCTCGCTGTGGTCCAGACCTGTCAACACATCAAAATAATGTAGCTGATAGCAGACTCATTTACATGAAACTATAGTGTACAGTTAAAAGTTAAATGCAGACATATATTGTACGTACAATTTCAGCCATGGACACATTATAAATCCCTGTTATCTCAGATATTCCCTGAAACCTGTAAACACAAAAAATATGGTGTTACGAGTACCAGCCAATCGAGGTCAAAATCTCGCGCAGAGCAGGTTAGAACAAAATTTGCCGACGGACTTTGCTCAAATTGGCGTTACTGTTGCACAGTGCTGTTTTACAACAGGTGCAGCAGACTTCGAGCAAGCAAGCTACACGCAAGTTTTGAAGAAAAATTGGATCATGCAACAAGGGGGAATGATTGTAATGAGTTTACGGCATTTCCTCTCTAACTGGGACGTTTTGGGACCGATTGGTGGGGATTTGTGTTAGAGAAATTTAGATTTACATACAGTACAGGCCAAAAGTTTGGACACACCTTCTCATTCAATGTTTTTCTTTATTTTCATGACTATTTCCATTGTAGATTCTCACTGAAGGCATCAAAACTATGAA
The DNA here is from genome assembly GCF_010015445.1 of Perca fluviatilis. NCBI lineage: Eukaryota > Metazoa > Chordata > Actinopteri > Perciformes > Percidae > Perca > Perca fluviatilis. The sequence goes on from NC_053125.1 coordinate 9,473,865, forward strand.
TGAACACATATGGAATTATGTACTTAACAAAAAAGTGTGAAATAACTGAAAACATGTCTTATATTTTAGATTCCTCAAAGTAGCCACCCTTTGCTTTTTGATAACTCTGTAAACCCTTGGTGTTCTCTCAGTGAGCTTCATGAGGTAGTCACCTGAAATGGTTTTCACTTCACAGGTGTGCTTTGTCAGGGTTAATTAGTGGAATTTTTTTCCCTTATTAATAAAAAGCAAAGGGTGGCTACTTTGAAGAATCTAAAAATAAGTACATACGTTTTCAGTTATTTCACACTTTTTTGTTAAGTACATAATTCCATATGTGTTCATTCATAGTTTTGATGTCTTCAGTGAGAATCTACAATGTAAATAGTCATGAAAATAAAAAGGAAACGCATTGAATGAGAAGGTGTGTCCAAACTTTTGGCCTGTACTTTACTTTTTCTCTTGTTATTATTAAACTGTTTGCATAGAATAATATTAATATATAATATACGGACTACTCTACACAAGATAACATGGAGCCATTGCGTGTCCTTGTCTGAGCACGGTGTGAGGCTGAGGAAAGAACAGGCGCTCCCTGACTAGATAAGGGAGACGTCATCGACTCTGACCAGATAACAACCGACGACTTCAAACTCCGTATCACGATTGCATTGCATTTCACTTGTTATTATAAAAAGCGTCTGTAGAGAGCTTTTCGTGAGGTCACTTCTGTACTCATGCTGTGAGTACTGTAACTGCCTCCTTGTGTTCACAAGTAAAAAATGAACTTTGATGTAACTTCAGTGGTCCTGTCTATTATTTGATCATGTAAATTATTCTAACAATTTGCTATGGGCAAAATACCCACTGCGATACAGTGGTAAGAGCTGATGAGGTTTAACCATGTATCCGGCTAATTTAAATAGCTCACGTTACTCTGTTGTGTCAACAGTTAACTTCATTTGATATTAGTGTGTGGCGTTTTCTTTTGCAGGGTGCTAATGTTCCACCTAAACAAGTTCCTTCCTGAGACCATTTTGCAGAGCCACTTTCTCTGCGACCGGAGCTTAGCGCCGCCCAAGACGATTGTTTAAAGCAATGCAAACAACCCAGAGCGTTTTTTTCTTCTTCTCCTATCCCAGAATGTATGCGTGGAGGAGCCAGACCTTCCTCCACAGCGCTGTGGGGATAGGTCTGGCAATGCGAGACTGTAGTTCCACTGACAACTGTCCCAGGTAAAACAATGGCAGGTAGGAACTAAACATCTCGTAGGCAAAGGGAACATGAAATGGCAACTTAATTCTCATGTTAACATATCAGTGTATAAATAAAATAACAGTTAAAGTGCTATGCATGATGATGAAATAATTACTGCAGGCCTATTTAATAACAAAACTTGAATTCTGCAAGTCCAAAATTGAAATAGCCTATTCCTTTTGAAATATATATCACTCATCACAGAGTACAGCTTAACATGCATTAATGTGGGAAACGTAATTCATTAAAATAACCCCAAAATGTAATGTGCACATGTGACTAAGGTTACATAAGCATCGCATTTGAACTGTGGGGCTGCCACAGACTCATATTGATTTGGATCGCTGAGATTGCCCGTCCTTGACTGGGGTCATGAACAAACATCCATCCAGTCGTTGAGTGCTTCCTCCCCCACCCTGTCCTCGTTTGCCACCATTGCTCCATTTACCTATAGTTCATGCTTGAGAGAGTCAGTAAGCGAGATGCAGAGAGGCAGCGGATAAAGCCGGCAAGCATCTTAATCAAAGCTGTCTCGCAGCATGGATAACCAGTCACATCGTGGAGCTTCATCCTACAGGGGCTGCTGCTGCTGCTGCTGCTCAGGTCATCCATCTCATTCACTTTACCTTGCTTATCCCTCACGTCTTGCAGCCCCTTCAGCCTGTTTTCACACCTCTAATGAGCCCCCTTCTGAATGCTTGTTTTTCAACAACACCTGAATCTCGCACTGATGGACATGCAGACGCCAGGAGCTAAATTCAAGGCTGGGAGTAGGAGATGGGGGGGTGATTTCAACATTATGAGGCTGTTAATGTTCTAACAAGGCAAAGGTTGGTTAAAAAAAGGGGATCAGCATCCCTCCCAGGCTGAATTCCATTCCGTCGGAGGAGTTAATTAGCAGAGGAGTAGTGCTGGGCTCTGAGGGTTTTTTTTGGAGACATACTCCTAAACAATTACATTTCCATACAATTGAACTGCATTCTCAATTCGGTTTTGCCCCGGATTAAATTTGTGTCACAGCACGTCCTCGCACTTTGTGAAATGGTCACCGTTTTAAAAAACTTTGAGGTTTTAGGAAAAGATCATGGTTTGGGTGTTGTCTGTGGCAGGGTTAGCTCAGTGGGTAGTGCAGGTGTGTATATATATATATATATATATCTATATATATAGATATATATATATCTATATATATATACTTGGAGGTTTACGCAGAGGTCCAGGGTTCGAATCCGACCTGTGACAATTTCCTGCATGTCTTCCCCCTCTCTCTCCCCTTTCTCACCTAGCTGTCCTGTCAAATAAAGGAGAAATAAAGAATCTTAAAAAGAAGTATTGTCACGTCATAATCTACCTATTAATTTCTACTTGCGGCAGGGCTGGGCTGGGTGTGGCTTGCCTGCGTCACAGAGTTGAAAAGCGGGAGAGTGGGGGGGGACTGGACACATGTTGCTGTGAGAGACACTTGCTGTGGCTGACAGAGAGTCAGGGGAAGAGGGCTGTGTTCTTGATTGTCTACAAATGAACTGTCCACTGATTGCCAACTCCGTTTGAAACCACCACCACCACGAGAGCGCTGGCCGCAGAGCAGAGGACGAATCGGCGCCAGGAGTCAAATTTGACCCGTTTTCCAAAAGTTTCTATATCAGAACATTTGGGTTTCTTTCAACCACATAGTCAAAAAAAAAAGTTTTTTAAATAACGTGGATGGTTCCATAAAAAATAAATGATCAGTTCACTACTTTCATTGAATTTGGGTGTTTTATTCAATTTTATAGCATTTTGGAGAAAAAAAAAATGATACAAGAACATTGAAAAAAATGGACAAATGTCTAAAAAGAGATTTAAAAAAGAACAAAAGCCCGACAAAAGCATCGGAAAAAGTGACAAAAAGTGTCGACCAATTTTAGTTTTCAATTTTGACCCAGAAAAACTAAAAGTTGTAGGTCAACAGTAAGACAACACATGGGGTGACTCCAGCCTGGCGGCCTAGGGTTAGCCTTTGCAGTTTCCAAACGGACAAGCAAAACCCAGCTCCGTAATCCCTAGATGTAACGAGAGTCATCAAGGTTTCCCCAGGGTTCTGGTTATGCCATAACATTAAAATTGTTACATAACTTAAGTATGTGGCATAAGTTAACGTTACAGCATGTGAACTGGGGTAGACACTCCATATTCATGCTCCATCTTGAAATACATTAGCCGGTAAGGGACATACAGGACATACTGCTCCTCCTTTCACTGTCACATGATAAACTCACAGGTGCTGCTAACGCTGCTAATGGCTATCGTAGCTTCCCGGCCCCGGTAATTTTGAAGAAGGAAACACGCAAGCGTGAAGGCTACCGTAGCTGTAATACGTACTTTGAACTGCGTGGTGCGAGAGAGTTGAATGCGATGTATGATCTCAACGCTAGATGGGAGAAATTCCTGCACATTGGACCTTTAAAGGAGACAGGGCTGTGTGGAAAGAGGGGAGCAGGTTATTGCCGTGGGGAACCAGAATAAGAGGGAACATCGTTACTGGCTGTATGAGTGTCAGGGCTTTTACAGGCTACGACGAAGTTTTCTTTGTTTGGAAAAGGAATAGGAATAGAAAAGAAAGCCTTTGCATCTGCTTCAATGCAGGTTTTTTCTTTTTTTACAACCCTGTGCTCATTAGTCAAGTATCTGGAGAGAAGTTGGAGATAGGAAGCGGGAAGGTGAACCAAAGAGGAGGTGTGCTTTATTGGTACTATCTCAATGGAAAGTATCGGGGGGAAGGGGGGGGCGAGGGACATTTTCACAGTAGAATGTCTTCATACATCAGTGACTCAGCTACATAGGTGACTGGCAGGTCCCTTATTTAATGCTGTTCTGTTCAAGCAGCGTAATGGAAGCTAAAATGACATTCCGCACAGTCCAATCATGTGCAGGGAACATACAGTACATCAAAACCAATGCTCTCATACATACACATCCATCCATCCATCCATCCATCCACCGTGGTGTATTTTAATAGCACATTTTACTCTGGAAGAATATTTTCTATTTTTTTCTTTCATTTTCATTCCCAACACTCACCTTAAAATGAGAGCACCCACTGTCCACCTTAACTACACAGTTAATCTATACGCTGCTTTCACAGTAAGACTAATTTGTTTCCGCTGTTATCTATAATTGCAAGAAGACATAATTATCTTTTGCCAAGTTTGGCACGAAAGACAGACAAATAAGTAATATTTTCAGAGTTGCACTCCTTTTTGAGGACATGAAGGTGCACATTTTAAGAATGTTTTATTAAAACAGAAGAAAATATTGTTCTGTGTTTTTACAAATAACCTGGGGGAGGCAGTTATTGCCATTTTCAAGATACAGTTGTTAAGCAATTAAACCAATTCTCAGATTTGTATAAATGTATGTTGCTACAGATCATACAGTCAATCTGTGAAGTATTTTTGTTAATCTTTTATCCGTTGCTTGTTGATCTTTATTTTGCCTCCAGCAAATGTAAAAGCTTTTATAAAAGAGCTTGACGTTGAATCAGTATTGCTTGGTGTAGGTCTAGACCAGTGGCTCTCTAACTCTCTCTGCTGGGTCAAGCAAAAGAACATGTCATGGCCCCTAGTCTATATCCACGATGTTCCACTTCAGGGATTGTTCCGGTGTCGCCGGAAATTCCACCTGATGTCCCTCTTTTCGGCCAGATGTCTGTCCCCTTCCTCTTTCTTTGTGTTGGGATTCTAACCTCCGGTGGATTTGTGAGGACTATGGTTAACTGCTCCTCAGATCTCTGCAGGGTAAATCCAGACAGCTAGCTAGACTATCTGTCCAATTGGAGTTTTCTGTTGCACGACTAAAACAACCTTTGAACGCACACACGAACAAGTTCCTTCCCGAGGCTATTTTGCAGCGCCGCCATGGCTCCGTCCGGCGTTTAGCGCCGCCCAAGATGATTGTGATTGGTTTAAAGAAATGCCAATAAACCAGCGCACGTTTTTCTCCCATCCGGGAATGCTGTGTGGACTAGCCAGACCCTCCTACGCAGCGCTGTGAAGGAAGGTCTGGCAATATGAGACTACGTGGGTCCCCCTTTTCCCTTGTCAACCAATTTAAAGGCTTGGTTCGCCAAATTACCAAAATATGTTTTTTTGCTTCTTAGCTGCAGTGGTATCTAGCCACACAAATAGGTTTGGGTTAATTTGCCTCCCCCCCCCCCACACACACACAATTCAATGGAAGTAAGTAGAATTTGTGGTGCTCTTAGCATTGAGAGATGGCATTTGACAAAATTAGTCTTTCTTTATCTGCGCCTGGTTACTGTGCAAAATGTGAACTAAACTCTGCTGTTTTTAACGCACCAGGAAAAGAAGGGTAAGTGCGGTGATTCTCGGCGACATTACTCTGGACATCCACAGACCTCGCCATGAGTAATTTTCTCCTTCCTACTGATCTAATAGTCCATGTGAAAATGATTGGCACTGTGGTTTGAGGATTATCCAGCAATCCAGGTCACTGTGCTCCCATGAACATTAAATCTGCACTGCCACTTGGGGGCATCGTAACAAGCTGAAAAGACAACACCAGCATATTAACACCTAATAGTTAGCATATTAGTATAACACATGGCCTTTAACCCATGTGTGATGCTCATATTTGTGTTTTTAAGCCAGTGTTCGTGGCTAAAAAAAGAGGCTAAAAAGCTCCATAGAACTGAAAGAAACTGTCCAATCAGATAATCTTTTTTTTTTTTTTTTAAGGATTATTTTTTGGCATTTTTAGGCCTTTATTATTGACAGGACAGCTTAGACTTGAAAGGGGGAGAGAGAGGGGGAATGACATGTAGCAAAGGGTCACAGGTCGGAAGCGAAACCACGGCCCGCTGCGGTGAGGACTGAGCCTTTATGTATGGGCGCGCGCTCTACCAGGTGTGCTACCCAGGCGCCCAGATAATAATTTTATATTATACTCATTTGAGTCATTACTCTATCAAAATATTGATTTGTGCAGCTTGAAGCTTCTCCCCTATACCATCCCTCTACTTTTCTATTTCCTTACATCTACGCCCTTTTTAATGAACTACCTACTGCTCCATCCCTCTATACCAATTGCAAATCCACAAAGTAATCTGTCAGCCATTATACTCTGTTGTACAAATTGCACGTGGTATTAATCTTCAGTACTTTGTATTTGTTAAATTCTTATCTAGAGCCGACTCTCCGCTGCTGCAACAAGCCTCCCCCCATGGGGACTATTAAGGTTCCATCTAATCACCTAATCTCATAATGCTGAAAAAGTTCAAGTGTTCTACACATCGCGAGCAAATTGTTGCTTTAAGCCGAACGTCATCCATCTGGTACAACGATGTTGCTCGTGACTGAGTCGGTGAGGTGTCTGTCATTTGGATCCTCTTTCGGCTTCCGTTATGTTGATTTAGCTCTGCTCCTTATGCCGTCTCCGTTTCCTGAATGCTTTGCTCGCAAGGCAGCAAGCTGCAACGAAAACGAAAGAAATGTGAGCAGTGGGTAATTCATATATATGAAAAACAATTACAGTCAGCAAAATGTCAGGCCAGGATTAGTCTGCCTAATTGCCTGGAAAATGATGTCTCGTTCCGCTTATTCTTCATAATGTGCATGTGGACATATAAACACACATAGACGCTGAAGTATGCTGGACAAATGAGCCCACGCACGCACTATATGTGTGTGTGTATGTGTGTGTGTGTGTTAGTTAGACAGTGAGTAAGCATGATGCAACATGCTAGCTTCACGGATGATTCTCCTTTATTGCAGATAATATTTATTTATATTATTTATTTTGGCAGTTTTGTGGTTATCCTTTCGATCCGACGTGTTAGGCATGTTACTTCCTGGTTCAGATTGGATTTACTGTACTTGCCGTAGTTGTCCATTGCAGACAGTTTCCCTGTGGATAGAGAGATTCTCGAACGAACATCGAGCATCATAGGCCCCTGGGCTTGCAAGACTAGAATATATGTGTGGATGAGTGAGTTTAACATTTGCCGTCAACACTATGAGAGAAGGGGTGGCCTCCACTACGCTTATGTTAAATAAGCACGTTTTGCCTTTATGTGAGTTTACTATCTGCTTACCATGAATAATACATCAGTACTGAGCTCCTCTCTCAGCAGGGTCCAAACACACACACACACACACACACACACACACACAGCAATAATAATGGCTACATGTGCATATATGATCACAAGGCCATAAACCCAATGTTTCTGAGGCAGAGGATGTAATAAAAAATGCAAAGTCACACTGTGCAGGTCTCTTTCTTTAGATCTCACCGTGGCAGCCGCCATCAGTGGAACATGCGGCGCTGCAATTAGCACTGGCCGATTCATGGACGTGGGGACTACGCCAGCGCTCAGATGGGCACAATTAAAAAGCAGATGCCAGTCTAGCTAATGGGGTGTGTATGTGCATTAGTGTGAGTGGTGGTGGGGGGATGCTGAGTTACATAGACAGAAAGGGGAGGGGGCATACGGTGAGAACCACTGCAAGGGGAGCTACTTTAGTATTAATCCGGCAGGCTCCACGCTGCTAAAGATCAGAGAAGAAGGAGACGATCCCCGACCCCAAGGGGCTGGATGCTTGCTGAGGAGCAGAGATATAGGAAAACAGGGAAGGAGGAGAGCAGTGGTAACCGTGCAAGGTAGGGGAGTTCTGAGCGGGATGGAGGGGGTGGAAAGTCCACGGGGAGAGATTTGAGAGAGATGAGCCGGAGGTGGACGAGGTAAAGAGGGAGCGAACAGGAGTGTGTGCTGTAGAAGTATTGTTCTCAAGCAGCTTTGAAGTGGATTCATGTGAAAATGCTCGTCATGGCGTGCAGCGGGAAAGCAGAGCTTTTTCGAAATTGTATTGTCTGCTCGTCAGCAGCATTGAGGCTAACTTTCTGTGACAATCAAACGTCCTCTTTTGATGCTTTTAGTTATAGCCTAGAATGCCAGCCCTGGTTAGCGTGTAGTGGCCCTTGATAAGAAACAGTACCCGTGCAATCATCTACTGTAACTTACAAAAACAGGAAAAAGCTTTCCCCTGCTGAGACGTGATCATCTAGATAGCAATGCATCATTCTGCTGTTTGCTATTAAACCAAGTTTTCATTTTGAAAGCCCCCCCCCCTGTACATGAAGACACACACACATGCACACACACACACACACACACACACACACACACACACACACACACACACACACACACGCACAAGCACGCATGCACACACACAGACACAACTATTTATCAATATATTATGGCAGGGGTCACACCTCAGGGTGACTGACAACTGACAGCCATGTTCACTGCTAAGTGCCATTAACGCTCCATTGAACACTACATAATGCTGAAGCTGTCATTCTGTCCTGAGTCATACTGTACAACACAGGCTGCCTGGAGCAGGGCCGGGTCTAGAGGGGGGCCCAGGGTGGCACCCCACCTCCCCCGGTGCCTCCCAAATCCATTGGGCTAGAGTGCTGTCAATCTGACAAATTTGATTTCCATTGGATCGGAGTACTGTCGCTTTGCTGCCTGTTCTGCCAATCGCTGCCTTTCCATTTGGTAAATGGATACATAATTTAAACACACGTTGTATGGCAACTGTGTACTTTGTGGAAAACGTTGAGGCCAGTTTAGAAGTAAAAACATATTGAACTCACTGTAGAGCACTTGTTGCTGTAAGACATAAACTGTGTATTGCACTTTATTTCTGTTCTGTTTCCTGTTATCTGAAAACTGCGTACAGCCAATGTTTTCTTTGTTCAAGTTTGAGGCAAGTTTATTTTAAATGTATTGCACTATAAGTTTATACAGTTCTGTGAAAAAAAAATCTTCCCAGCCCTTGTCACATGACCTATTAATGTTTCCATGATGAATATCCAAACTTTTGCCTTAATGATGTGATGTGTTTTATTAAGCAAAAATACATTGTGTTGTTCAATCCCAGCCAATATTTCCTATATTTCTAAGCAGATTATCTATGCTGTATTCTGATAAAAAAATCCCCCGGGCCCCCACTTGACTGATTATTTGTCTCCACTGTGCCACCCCACTTAAAAAATCCTGGAATTGCCCCTGGCCTGGAGGTAAAGAGCGGGAGAGGCGGAGAAAGTAACGGTATGAAGAGTGCCGGTTACCGAGATGCCTCGTGGTGGGCAGGGAAGGTAGAAAGAAAAATGAGAGAAAGAGAAGGGAGAATACACGTGAAGCTACGAGGAAGTCGAGAAAGATCACCAGCGATGAAGTTCGAAGTGAAGAGGGTAGTGTAAGGAATTCAGGCAAGGTGTGATGTGTAAGAGGTTTAAAGGTGTAAGGGTGAGAGCACGATGAGGGCACAGAGGGGGAGTAGGGTGAGAGTCTGAACTTCCAGCGTCATGCTGTTTGAGTGAGAAGCAGTTCAAGGATCATCTCTGCTGCAGGAACAGGAGGAGAATGAACACATTTCATTGAAAGTGTATTTGTGCCATGCAGTTCATCTGCCTCTCCTGGCAAGCTAGCATCCAGCCCCCCCCTCCCCCCCCAAAAAAAAAAAAAACAGCTCTATCAATTAAATGCGCCTGGCATCCACTAGCTGGAGTTTGTTCTCAGCTATTTGGAATGACGCTTGTAATGCGCGCGTGTGCACAGGTGAGTGTTTACAAAACTGCCATGCTTAAAACTATAGTCACAAGCAATCAAATAATTGTTTTGATTTTTGATATTCTATTTCAGTCTCCGTGACAGCACAGGCTCTCAAAGTCCGCAACCAAGAAGGGATTTGTGGGCATGCTCAATAGGTCAGGTTGCAGGAAAAGTAAATTAGGCAGAGAGAAAATGGGCTTTCTGCATACTCTGGGTGCCTTAGACAGAAAGGTTAATGGCTTTATGAGATTGCAATGTCATATAATCGCAAACGCCTCCAAGCAAACAATTATTTGATTGTAGTATCGCAGAATGTAGCAGGTTTTTTTTAAACCTGTTGTTAACGGAATATTAAATCCACAGGCATGTGTAGGCCTATATGTGTGTGATAATGGCTTATAGTTATATGGACAGGTGTATACATGCTTTTATATCTACATTTACATATGTGACAAAGTACGCCTTAATGTGCCTGTCTTAACACATTACTTTCTCTTGGTCTGTTCCAACTGTTTCATTTCTGAGCTGTTTGAAAGCCGAGATACAGATTAGAGGAGCCTGAGGCAGGTTTCTGCAGGGGCTTAGTACCCCAGCCCACATCAAAGGGCCTTCTGACTGGTCACTTGCGCGTAGAACTGCGCAAATCAAGCACGGCCTTTTATATTGGTGTTCTGGAGGCATAAGATATATACATAAACACTGCAGAGCAATTCTCCACAGACCTGCAGCTCCCCCTGGGGCTCCATAGTGGCAAACTGACCTCTAACACCAACAGAAAATCTATCAGCGTGTGAGTAGGGAGGGAACGCGTGTGTTTTCTCCGTGTTAGGGGAGACCAAAAGGGACCTCGTGTGTCATGATACATGTGTTTGCTACCGTGTATCAATGTAGTCCATCAGTGACAAACCACAAGGAGTTGTCTGAAACAGGCAGTGATGTGTGTGTGTGTGTGTGTATGTGTGTGTGTGTGTATCTAGGTGTGGGCTCAGCTGTCAGGTCTCCCTGGTGGGCCATTACCTCTGATGCTTGGCAAGAGTCTATCAAGTGTAGGACATCAACATCACCCCTGTACATGAACACACACACACACACACACACACACACACACACACACACACACACACACACACACACACACACACACACACACACACACACACACACACACACACACACACACACACACACACACACACAGGCCTTCTGCCTTCTTACCTTGGCCCTGATGGGATATCACAGGGGGAATGTACATCCAACACCAAAGACAATTTGTCTTGATAGCCAAGATCGAAGGCCCAGAGCGATCTCTCTCTTCCTCTCTCTCTGCCTCATCTGTGTCCCTTAGGTAGCTGGATGTGTCCAAAGGTAAAAAGCATGCCGGGCTGACATGACGTTTTGGCTGATTGACGACAGGCTGGCTCCCCACATGAGCGGAGAAGCACCCTGTTTCCCTGCCTGGGGTTTTAAACGAGGAAGTGAACGAACGCTATAGCACACGGACGTTGAACACTAAATCTTCTCTACAATGAGATCTGGTATGCCGCCTGAGAGCACACGAGCATCATTTGGATATGACTGGAGCACTCATTGTGCTTCAGCTTAAGTGACTGCAAGTGGTAGCATGAAAACAAGCAAAGATGGAGCATCATTTAAAAAAATGAACTATTCGGGAGACTTTTACTAATCCTGCGATGTGGGAAATTCTGGCGGGCGCCAGCCCCCAAACTAGGGATGCATGGCTCTGCGGAGGGAGGGTGTCTGAGGCAGATGTTTGGCTGTGTTACGACCCTGGTAATAAGACAGACATGTGGCTGCGCTGCATCCACAGGAGCAGGTGCTGCCTCCACACAGCCATTACCATCTGCATTGATGAGATCAGGGACTCAGCCGTGGTGGATGTTAGATGGTTATTATCCCTTAAAGTAAAGCATAAAATAATAAATGTACAAGGTGGTGAAGTAAAAAAAAATAACCAAAAAATCTACATAATATTCCAAAAGGGACCCGTAGTGCTGATTAGTGAGCGCATATCCTAATCTTATTGTAGGCCTATATTATATATCTTTTTTTTTTTAATCTCCTGTGATATCACTATAAAACTCATTTAATACCCCATTTGGCACTCCAAATACTGGCTGGGATATTTATCCCTCAGTGATATGTTTAGCCTCCTATAGGGATTAACCAGTCAGAAAAAGAGAATGACATGTTCTCTGTGTTGAAAGGGTAAACTGTGTATGATGGATGGAGAGATGGAGGGGAGCAACTGAGGTAAGGGTCGATTGATGGAGGGATGCTTGAGGTGGTTGGGTGGGTGGGTGAATGAATGAATGGTGAAGGGACAGTAGAAAAAGAAAGATGCAGGATGGAGGGATGGACGGATGGATGAGGAGAGGAGGTGAAAAAAAAAGGGCTAGTATCCCTTTAACGTCTTCTGACGTCATGCTGATGCAGATCTGCCCGGCTGTATGCGAGCGGAGGAGGAGAAGAGGAAAAGGGATGCCGAAAAAAATGGAACTCCTCAGCACTATTTCTTCCGCAGCTTTTTCTTGCAGTAGAAGATGGGGACCAACCGTACGACACCCTCTGCGGATTAATACCTATCTTCACCACTGAGTGAACTTGAGCGCGTGCTGTCATCGCGACGGAAACGGAGGTAAACGCGACACATTTTTTTATTTATTTTTTTAGGAGAAAAGCGACCATATTGAGGTCAGAGGAAAGCGTTGCCAAGGCGACCAGCTTGCTAGGGAGGAAACTGCGGCGCGCGTCACACGCCGGGAACGAGCGTGCGTGCTTGCGAGGGTGCGCACGTGCGCGCGCGGGCGACAGATAGCTGAGGCGGTCACGGCGTCCACACAGCGGCAGCAGCAGCAGCAGCAGCGGCAGCGGCAGCATCTTTTCACACAAGACTAGCGGAAGACCATGCAGTCCGTGCCCGCCGTTACCGAGACGAGCTAAATCAAGCCGAGGCTCGCACCGCGACTTGAACCGGCGAACGGCGGTGTCAGAGGTCTCCTTGAGGGGATTTATTGAGGATTTACCGACGACGTCCCAGAAAAGAAGAAGAAAAAAAACCACACTGCTACCATTGGTCAACACAGGTGACACTTTCCCGGCTGTCAAATCTGCCGAGACACCGCGGACACGACTTATTTGGGGGTTATTTTTTTTGGTCGTATTAAGGCCTCGATAAAAAACAAAACAAACAGACATTCCTTCTGAGCCTAACCGGACTGTGAGCCGAGAAATGAATTAAATAAATACAGCCTGTATTGCCGTGCAGGAGAAGACGGGGAAGGAGCCGAGAGCCTGCCTGCTCGGATGGGGAGGAATCACATACTGGGCTATATCCTGCTGGATGTGCTGTGTGATGCAGTACGGCAGCTTTACGTTTGCTCCTCGGTCTCCACTGTGATTGTCTCCAGTCATGAAGTCCCACCTGCCGGCCCGGTTGGATTGAACGAGATAGTGCTGTAGGGAGAGGGGGGCGGGGGACATTTTTTGAAGGTGGGTGCATTTAAAAAAAATATATATATATTTATTTATTTTTTCTCAAGAAACAAGCACTTTTTTTGCTCGCTTGACGGTTACCGCTGCTGGAGGAAGGTTTAGTGAAGAGGAGGAGGAGAAATCTCAGGGGGGAAAAACCCATCAGTGGGACTCTGGCAGCCCACCAGAACCCGGGGATCACAACAATTAACAGGTAGGCTGAGGTTTACATGGCCGATGCTGATTTAACCTGAGGGGGGAGGATTCTTACTCAAACATCTGAGTTACACATTAAGAGACATTGTTTCAGTTGATTGTTTCTCCAAATGTGCATTCAATTAGCATTTTTAATTGTGTGTGTGTGTGTGTGCTGTGTGTGTGTGTGTGTGTGTGCGTGCGCGTGCGTGCGTGTGCCCGAAGCCTGTCTTTGACACCTCCAGTGAAAACAAATGTTGGATCAGAATCAGCACATTTGGGGACTGAAATGAGGGAATTTTATTTCATCATCAACATTTGTTATCTTTAACCACTGTTGCCCTACATGTCATTTCTAAAACATGTTTGAGAACACGTAAAAAAAAAAATTGGAGTTGTCCAAAATGTTGTCTGCAATAAATGAGACATCTTTTTTTTTTTTTTTGGAACAATCTGTTGGATCTTGCAGCTTGTTTCTGTATGCTGGTATGGATGTGTATTTCCATGTGTGGCATGTCAAACCTGTTGTGACTGAGTCGTGCTTCGCCATGCAGATGAGCTGCTCCTTCAGTAACAGTCAAGATGTATCCTCTGTACCATTAATGAGGACTTGTACTCGGGGCTCCTCTGGTGTGGAATGAGAGAAACAGAGGCTGCTATTCAGTCAGGCTGAGCTCATTTCCCTGTCCTTGTAAGGTTTTAACATTTTGTAGCTTATTAATCAAACCGCTTCGCTGATGATAGCATCAATGCCGGATCAGTCGTTTCCACATACGGTGATCATTGTGCACTTCTTTAATTGTGTATTGTCTGGATTAATAGTGAAATGCAATTGGAGTGGATGGGGAAACCGGCCTGTGTAGCAGGCAGATGATGGAAGTGACGCGCACACACTCCACACAAGGTCCCCCTTCAACAGTTAAACCATCCTTCAACTTAATATGAGCTTTATCTTCATGGGGTCTTTATACTCAAAAGACCCAGGAAACGCCATGGCCATGAGAACATATTCGCCCCCTACACACACACACACACACACAACACACACACACACACACACACACACACACACACACACACACACACACACACACACACACACACACACACAATTAGATGCGCACACACACAGCACAAAGAATGGGGCACATTTATATGCTGTGGCTGGTGTTGTGGAGAATTCGGATCGCCAGGGCCTGCTAGATGATAGAATTCAGCAGGGACAAGAAGACCTCTGTTCTTATCTGCGGCGGCGAGAAGAAGAGGAAGGCAGCTCGGCTTCTCTCTTTGGTTTAAGGCGGCGAGCGTGCCCTATATAGCAGATAGGGACATCTCCTCTGTGGGGAGGAAGCATTTTAATGGAGACGGAGGGAAAAAAATGCACGACTGTCCTTGTGCTAAATAGATGTTGTCACAGAGGAGTTGTTATTTATCTCGATGAAGGGCCGGCTGGAAACTTTGAAGACCTGTGGAGATATTTAGGGTTGACACGCTACTGCATTGTGTAGAGCGATTGCAGGCATTTGTGTGTGAGAGAGAAATACGTACACACAGGAGAGAGAAATATGCACCCACAGAATAGGAGAAACGGTGGGAGACATGGGGCATTTCTGCAGCAGTGCAATGTGGTGTTCTCTAATTAGTTTTGTGTTAGTGGCTAATTTACAATAAGCCTAAGCTTACAATAACACAAAAACCAGGTGGACTTGTCAAGGAGGCCTGTATACACCTACTTTAGGTGTGGGCGCCCTGCATGCAAGAATTTGTTCATTTTCCATGCGTGTCCCAAGCAAAAAGCATGCAGAACCCCTGAAAACCTTTCTCAATGTCAAATCCATCCTGGGCAAGGTGCAGCAAAGCTGGAGGCAGATGGGGCTGAGGCGTTCAAAGCGTGTTGTCGGTTAGATTGATGGCTCCTAGCGCGGGTCGCTAAGCAGTCAACAGATGCAGGCTAGTGTTGTGACAGGGTGGGTTGA
Organism: Perca fluviatilis; assembly: GCF_010015445.1. Taxonomy (NCBI): domain Eukaryota; kingdom Metazoa; phylum Chordata; class Actinopteri; order Perciformes; family Percidae; genus Perca; species Perca fluviatilis. The sequence continues at coordinate 9,489,387 of NC_053125.1, forward strand.
AATAGCCATCACAACCACACACGATTACACTTTCGCAGTCCTTAAAAGCCCTACCTGGTCGTTTACTGCTAATTTTATCCCTCACTATTTTTATTTATTTACTGGAGATAAAATCAGTGACAGCAGGTCCCCCAGTGCGTAAGGATGTTTTTCCGACTGGAGATGACAGCAGTCGCTGCTAACTTTAGGTGAGAGATGCCATCTGTGTAAAAAAAACAATCTTCAGCATTATGGCAGCTGACATGTTGACTGGAGAACTGGAGCCCCGTCTGATGACTGCTGGTGAAATTAAATGTTTGTTTTCACAAACTCGAAATAATTTAGCAAAGCCACGGCTGGCTGAACACACACACACAAGTCCTCAGGGAGGCGCTGTTGTTCACATCGCCCGTCTGCTAATGAGAAGCCGAGGAAGGAAAACGTTACGTGTCAGTCGTCGCTCTGAAGGTGCAGGAATGGGTTTTCAGGACTGCTGGCATCATTCTATTTCTCCCAACAGTTGAGATCACGTCTGCTGCTTTTCAGCTTCAGCTTAAAGGTCCCGTTGTGACAAACTGAATAATTGTGCGATTTGGTTAGCAAAAGGTGACTTGAGAGCAACACTAATTGTGTTCAATATTTTTGGCAGGTTCTATGACACGTAGGCCTACCTGTTGCTGTAGCCTCATCTGTGTTACTATTAAACTCCTTCTCTGCTTCCCTAGTACAAAATCAAGCTGAATAAATGGAATAACTCTACAATAGATGTTCTTTTATATATAGCAAGGCTTGGTAATTGACAACAAGCTGTTCACAATGGGAACATGCCTCTCCTTCTCCCTTGAGCTCCAGTCTCCCCATGTAATTGTGTGTTTGTTGTCATGTGTAGGCTACCGCTCTCTCTCCATTGGATGAATTCGACTTTTGGTCTACCTTCCTCCTCTACCGAAGACAGTATGCTTTTGTAAGACTATCTATCTATCTATCTATCTATCTATCTATCTATCTATCTATCTATATATATATATATATATATATATATATATATATATGTATATATATATATTTTCTCTCTCTCTCTCTCTCTCTCTCTCTGCAGGACTCTTTTATTGCCTTTATTACTCATTTGTGTATTAATTTGTTTTTCTTCTTCATCCATTTGGTGGCCGACTCATTCATTTGGTTCAAAGCGAGCCTGGCTGTTTTTTGCAACGGGAGTGTGTGTCGTTGCTATGGCAGCATCTTTTTTTGGAAGGACAAACCCCGCAAATGATTTTAAACCTGCAACTTTTTTGTTGTCGTTTGTTTTCCTTCCCTGGCTTGTACGTTTGCTCCCGCGCGCGTCCGTCCGTGTCTATTAAGACGGCAAAAATTAATCAAAAAACAACTGCCGTCCCCATATCGACTGCAGCAATGTCCAAATTGCTGGAGGCTGCATTTCTCTCTTTATGCTAAAGCCCAGTAAACAGTGTTCTCTGGCCCTGTGCAGAATCCTGACATGAAATCGTTACGCCCAAATATTTTATTCCTTTCAAAATAAGCAAACATAAGCATTGGCATTGGTCTTATTTAAAAATATAAAAATAAAAACAAAATAAGCATCTGCAATAAGCTGGAAGTCCATGTTTTGTAATACTATGCAGTCCGTGCGTATGTGGTCGTGAATGCTGGCAATTTTCTTTTTGAGTTATTGATAGAGTAAAGGTAAACAATTATATAATGTTGTTGAGAATTGTTCTCTGAGGAAAGTACCACCATCTTCCCTGGCAGCCTGTCAGTGTGTCTGTTTTGTTGCCATTCAATTAGAGTGCAGGTCTCCCACAGTCCCTCCACAGTGGCCCATCTCTTTGCTTTGTCTGAGCCTGCTGAATGAGATCTTTGCTCTCTGGGGTGGCAAGATGGAGACGAGGGGTTTGGAGCCATTACTTGTCTCGGCTCCATCCATTCTTCTCTCTCCGAATCGGTCTTCTTCTTTTTCTTTCATACAGCAGGATCTTTTTTGTTTTTGTGTGTGTCCCCGCTTGTTGTTTCTGTCCCTCACACACACACACACACACACACACACACACACACACACACACACACACACACACACACACACACACACACACACACACACACACACACACACACACACACTCTCTCTCTCCAAACTTTCCTTCCGCTGTCTCCTCCGTTGCTCTTCATGTCGTCAGTCAATCTGAGGCCAACAGCGCTGTAGTGTCCCCTGTGGGCTCATTAAAGTTAGATCATCAAGGTCCAACACTCTTCTGGCAACCTTCACATCGCCGCTTCTCCCACCTCCCGTTAGAACCCGGCTGACCACCGGCCAAGATCAATGAACATTTGCTCCTCTTTTCTTCAAAAAGATAAAAGCCAAAGGGAGACACAGAGACAGCGAGAAACCACCCAGAAACAGCCATCGGCCTGCTCCGAACTGCTTGCTCCCCTCTCAAGTTGGACAGTGCAGGAGGTTGGATACTGCTCCACTATAGGAAACCTGCAAAGATGAAAAACCACTGTGATTGAGTGATTTAAAAAAAAAAACACATAATAGAGGTGCAACGCTGCAATGGGATTTTGTGCCTTTGTGTCGCAGAGTCAGGTCCTGAATAGAAAGCATGGTACAGATTTGATGGAATCAACAGCAACAGAGTTGGCAACAGCCAGGATTAAATACATCCTGCTTTCTGGCCAATCAGATTGACTGACAGTCAGAATCCATGTTGCTCTGAGCAGTGCAGCTGATCCCTCTGGCAAACCTGAGTGACTTCCCTGTATTTCTCTGCTGCATCCATGGTAATTCTACCTGTGTGCTTTGTTTTTGTCCTTAATACCCCTTCTGCAATCCGTTTCATAGTCCAGGGATTTTATACACAAATCTCACTGCAACATAACTGTGGAGATTGATGTGTTTATTATGAAATATCCTTTTTTTTTTTTATTTACTTTTTTGTTCCCCTGTGTTGTTCATTACATTCTCCCACACACGGTCCCACGAGCCCACACTGCCTGTTACATTTCGCCATCGATGGGGTCGCAAAAAAAAAGCAAATTGAGTGAGTTATGGTATTGACAGCATCTCAAGGTTAGGAGTTGCCACATCCCCGCGAGTGCTCTGTAGTAAACCCTCAGCATCGCAAACAAGCTCCGAGTCAACGGGTCTGGAGACAGGCAGGCAGGCGCAGGCCGCTATTCCTGCCCTCTTACCCCGGTCACATCCAGAGAGAGGAGGGGAGAATGTGCCTTGAAAGTCAAGTGGCCGCGCATGTCACGAGAAATCGAAAAGGAGCGGAGGGTAGCAGGCTGTAGAGCAAACAGGACGGTGTTTCAGAAAAGCAAGCAGCAAAGGAGCATACTGCACGAGAGAGAGAGAGAGAGAGAGAGAGAGAGAGAGAGAGAGAGAGAGAGAGAGAGAGAGAGAGAGAGAGAGAGAGAGAGAGAGAGAGAGAGAGAGAGAGAGAGAGAGAGAGAGAGAGAGAGAGAGAGAGAGAGAGAGAGAGAGAGAGAGAGAGAGAGAGAGAGAGAGAGAACCATCTCTATTTTGCGCTCTTAACATCCGATACATGCTACCTCTTCCCTGCTGTTGCACACACATTAGTATGGGCTGACACACCGCCACACATATTAGTATGAGCTGTCAGCCAAAGCCCTAACAACTAGCTAGAGAAAGACCAGTTGAATGGTAATGCTGGCAAAGGAAGAAGCAGCAGCAGCAGTGGCTGTGTTGGCCAACTTGCTCAAGTGTTATCACCGTGGCCGCACTGTATAATGATGAGGGTTGTTATAAAAACACACACATTTCCCTCTCGTGCTGGTATGTTTGTGGCGCCTCAGTCAGTCAAACGTAACGAGCCTCGGCGGTGGCATAGCCAGCGGCTGTCCCGTAGTACAGGCCCCCGGCCGTTGCGCGTTTGATGTCCACGTGTTTACATAAGTGACGGTGAGTTGCGGTGGTTGGGTTTGAGGCATGGCCCGAGCTTGGCGGCTAATGGCAACACTTAAGGCTTGCAGAGGTACCAGGCGCTGCTGTCCATCTCCCAGGGGTTACTGCTGCTGGTACGAGTGCTGCCTGGAGCAGCTCTAGAGCTAAAGCTAAAAATAAATAATTTTTTATTACACCAACAATAATACAGAAACAAACAATCTATACGTATATCTACATACATGTTACATAGAATTTAAACACAACAGATATCGTTCTACCTCATTTAAGTTTCCAAAATAAATAAATACATAAATCAACACCAAAATGCAATCAAAATAACATTAACTTCCTTTCATATTTGTCTTTGCCTCTTAATCCTTCATCCTGGACTATGGACATGCATAATTAATCGCAATTTTATCTAAAATGCAATATGGACTAGTGCAATATCCAAAATCTTAGGGGCGGCACAATATTTGTTAAAGGCAAAATATTCCCATATTCCCTTCAATATCGTGACTCATATCGCAATCGCAATATCTGTCAAAATAATCACAATTGGATATTTTCCTCATATCGTGCAGCCCTATTGTATTGTACATATTTGTTTTTGTATTTATTGTTTGTTTATTTTATATTAAGGTTTAATTATGCGTAGGTATGCACCAACAACCAAGGCCAATTCCTTGTAAGTGTTTACTTACTTGGCAATAAATCCCTTTCGGATTCTGATGACATTTATCGGTACGGAGTGGAGGTGTTGGGTGCATGCGTGCGTGTGCAGTTCCACGCCACCTCATTCTGAGAATCGAGGCTCGACCGCTCCACCTCTAAACAAATGGAGCGTTTCAAGTACTTCCGTGTGCCGCCTAGCTCCAGTTGATGCATCGTTAGGCTGCTGGGCTTTAGCTGTCGCGATGGCGGACGCTAATGAAAAGAATGAGCCTACATAGGGAATTAGGATGTCTCCTCCTTGACAGGCGCTTCCTAGTTTCTGGATGTATTTGTGTGTGTGTATATATATATATATTTATGTGTGTGTGTGTGTGCATTTGTGTGTGTGTGTGTGTATGTTTGTTTGTGTGTCTGTGCTGGTTAGGGATGAAAGCAGAGGCACGACAGTGATGAATGAGCACCAGAATGGCAGTGTTACACTTTCGCGCTCGATGATGCCAAGCAGGCAATGATCGTCGCTGTTATTGTCACAATCGGCAAAGAAAACCGTAACCCCCAGGATAAACAGGGACACACACACACACACACACACACACACACACACACACACACACACACACACACACACACACACACACACACACACACACACACACACACACACACAAATGCACACACTAAAGAGCGAACGCATCAAAACCTTTGGCACGCCTTTCTCCTTTGATTTGTTTTAACTAAAGGCACTTTCCTTTTGTTTTCTATTAATATTTAAGGATGCGGCATGTGTGTCCTCCATCCTTCATAGGAAACAATGCACGTTGGTTGAATCATTCATCCGTGGCTCTTCACACTGTCTCTCAAGGCTGGAGCAATTCTTCTGCTGACAAATGGTTGAGGAAAGAGGGACTAAATTCCAATCTGTGCGGATCACTCCTGGGCCAAACAGCCTGAAAGAGCAGATTTCCGTGGACTATACTTGCACAGGTCGCAGCTCACAGCCCTGGGAACATAAATGTCAGTGTTCTGACTCGTACCGAACTTTATTGAGTGCACTTATCTGCTACCCTCAGGCTACAGTATCTTGGTAAAAATGACTCCTCTTCCCTGTGCAGTGCCCTTCAAATGCCCCTTCTGACTGGAATTCACCCAAGGTGTGAGAAAGAGGGAAAGGGATTTGGTGGTAACACACCTTACATTTAAGATGTTATAAGGCAAGATAGATCACAATAGGAATATTAGAAATTCAAGTATAGGAAGCATGGACTATCAAGGTAAAAGGGACAGGCACGTGTGGTCGGAATGAAAAGAGGGGAACAGCTCACCGTTAAAGAACAAAAAAAGATAGGGCCTTGTCACCTTAATTAGCCAGGGTAAGGGAGTGTCACCGCGATCACGGCTAGTGAGTGGGGAGATTGCTTTGCTGGGTTATATGTTAACGTGTATCGCTTTTAGATCGGTCGGAATGTGGTCGGGGTAGGGGTGTTTCTGCAAAGATGAACGCCTGGGAAGAAAGCAACCAGAGCTCCCCTGGTGCCTACATGAAACAATCGCTTCCCATTTGGGTTTAAACTCCACACAGTTGGAAATAAGAAGGGGAATAGGAGAAGGGGCCGGCGATTTAGAAAGGCTGCAAGTCAGCAGGATTTTTTTGGCCCTGTTTCTTTCACTGCTTCTTTCTCTTTCTCTCTCTCTCTCTCTCTCTCTCTCTCCTTTTGTGGGGAATAAACACATTTCAAAGGATGAGCTCTAGCCTTCTCACTGGAGAACGTGCTTCACATTCTTGAAGACAGAACAGCTGCAGGCGCGTGTGTTGTGTAAGCACGGTTGAAGTGTATGCGTGTGCTTGACACGTGTATTCCTCCTTTTTCCGAGATTTTTTTTTTTTGAGACAAGTAAATATCTGAATTGATTTTCCAAAAGGTCTCTGTAAGACTGCCCCGTGGATTGCGTTCTTGACATCTTATTTTGCACGACTTTGACAAATCTGAAGAGGTGGAGTAGTATTGATTCAAGTAGGTGAGCCGATAGATCATAGTCATCACTAACATGGAGACATTCCCATCAGGGAATTATTGGATGCTCCCAGTCAATTTAGTTAAGCGCACAATGGGATTGGATTCCCACAGTTGGCTCCACATTTCTGGCAAAATCTGTTTGCCCCTCTTGTTGTCACCCTCCCAACCTCCACCCATTTGCTCTACCATCCCTCCCCCTTTCTTCTTTGCCACGGCCACTGTGGCCAGCCCCTGCCCTTTCCATTTTCTCCTCTCTCCACTTAATTAACCCATTGATTAGGATGCTCATAAATTAGTCCTTTTGAGAGGCCCTTATAGATCCCTCTTCTCCTTCTCTCACATCCCTCGCAGAGAGCCATTTTTTCATTGGCCACACTGTTCCAAACAAGGTCCCTGAGCCACCTTAAGCCTCCATTGTGTCATCATCTGAAGCCAAAAGTAGTTTTTGAAATTTCAATCCATTGAGCTGCTCATAGATTTACAACGGGGTAGTGAAAGCCGGAGAGTGAAAGAGGAATTAAGGCAAGTAGGGAGCAGGGAGTTGGAGGTCAATGCTGCTCTTGTACAACCCCTCAATTCATTAGGCTCACATAGCTCAACCTTTTCATGGCACCCCCCTTGTGTCTGTAAATGTTTTCCCCTTCCTTCCGTCTCTCTCTCTTGCTCTCTGTCTGACCTGTTCTCCAGAGCGGGGTGCTGGGTGCCTGCTCTGAGATTTGCCCAATTAGGAGAGATCTCAGAGATCATTATGGAGGGAGGCCATTATAAAAAAAAACTCCTCAACAACCTCTTGCCTATTTCTTCCATTTCTGTCCTGCCTCTTTACTCTTTTTCCTGTTTACACTGCTTAACATAGGGGTCTTCAACGTTTTTTAGGCCAAGGACCCCTTAGCTGAAAAAAGAGACATGTATTTTATACAATTGCATATTAAACTGGGCCAGATGGATGAAAATGAATGGATAGTATTATATAATGTATACATTATGTTTTAATGTTAATATAATATGTTGTAATATACATGTTGAAGGCACAGTGAATCCTTAAGTTAACTGTATGGTATGTATACCTTACCCGTAAGGGTATCTTCATTGTGTAAATATGCCAATTTATCTTTGCTATTCATATGTTGAATTCATATTAATGTATATTTTCAGACATTTAAAAAATATTAAACCTCTTTTGGCGGCCCCACCTCCTGCACTAACTCTGAGAACCCCCCCAAGGGTCACGGACTGCCTGTTGAAGATCTCTGCCTTAACGAGTTCCGCCCTATCTTGATTCTTTGCCACAACCTCCTTTCATTGTTCCTCTTCTCCATTTAGCCCCCTCATTCCTCTTATTATTACCATACCTTCCTTCTTCCATGTTTTCCCCCTGAATCCCCTGACTGCTGTCCTTTCAGCAGCCCATGCTACACTCCCTCTGCTCTTAAATCCCCTTCACCCTTACCCTCCCATATGTCTGTAATGTTTTATCTGTGCCCCATGGTGCATCACACCCTTTGCACCCTGTCAAGTTTTCATCCTCGCCTAACCGACTGTTTAGGGGTGCTAAATGGATCCGAACCAGGAACATGTGTAAAATACGGTCCAATTCAGCTCGGGTGCATGGTTTGAGTTTAAAGGCTTGGCTCAGTGGTACATTATTCATTCATATCCTGAGGTCTCCTGCTAGGGCCACAGCCAGGTATTGGAATTTTAACTGAGCCAGAAGCTATGTGTGCACGCGCTTGTGGAAGTCTGTTAAATATAGAATGCTTTGGCAAACTGCAGAGGGGAATGCATAGAAGAGAAATGTTTTCTGTTAAAAGTGTAGCAACAAGAGCTTTGTCACAATAAAGCTCACGTGGAGTAGCGCCTGTGAGGTGTAGACGAAATCTACTTACCCCGCACCATAGTCAGCTGAGTTTACTCCTCGGCTTTGGTGCTTCCTTCTACGCTTGGTGCTTCACCAACGCCTTTACCAGGTACCCATCTGGAGGGAAGCCAGTCAGGGACCATCTCAACTGCACTACGGTAGCAGCTCCACAAGTGCCTGTGTGGAGTGGAATCCAAGCCCCTGTTTACACTTTGTTTTAAAATGTGTCTCGGTGATCCGAACACAAGTGGACAGTTGAGACACATCGCCGTTTACTGTGTCTTTCATGCGTCTTGTGTTCAGAGTTTTTTACTTCCTACAGTATGTCACTTCCGCTAGAAGGTCAAATGGCCCCGCCCACAGTTACTACGTCCACACTCTTGGCAGTCATGTTAGCGGTTGTGTTGCAACACTTAGTCCAACTTGTTTTGTTATGTCACCAAAACAATCCCCACGACCTGCATTGAGGACGTATTTTTCTGTGACGTCCCTCCTGGGGACACATCGGGACACATTAGCGTCAACTCTACAAAATATTAGTAGTCAAATGCATCCAAGACCACCTCGGCAAGTGGTTTGAGTGATCGGATCACAGTGTATCTTGGTGGTTGCGTAGACTTGTAGTTAGCGCTGTCCACTTGTGATTCGATCATCCAAGACACATTTTAAAACCAAGTGTAACGAGGGTCTAAAAGACTCCATGTGTATGGGACAGGACATCCTCGGCATCCACCCTAGGACAACAGAGGGTGTAAGAAATGACGAGGCTCATAAAGATGTTTTTGAGGCTTCGCTGTTGTGTTTTGATATTCCTTGTAACCTTGACAAATGGTACTTCTGTTCTTTCTGAAGGGATAGCTCTTACGATAGTAATAAAACATACAGGAGCTAGTGCCATCCCTTGCGGCCTTCTGAAAATAAAAACGAGGCAACGACAGTGAAGATTCAAAGTTACAAAGTGCCTGCAGGGCTAAAAAGCTGAGCATTTCCAGGGGGTGGTGAATGGATTCCTTTCTGCTCATGTGGTGGCCTACTGTTGATAAGGCTTGAGGGGAAAAGATTCTACAGAAGATATTATTGCAGTGTGTGACTTGAGAGATCCAGCTCATGTGGTCTGCCATGGGATAAGCTGTCTATCTATATTCATGTGTTTGTATTTATCATGGGGAAACACATTTTAGTTTTGTTATTATAAAGGCCGGAGCTACATGTCAAATTGTGTGTGTACATGTGTTTTTTGAGCATAGTATGAGAATGAGGCACAGCAGTGGCTTGTATTACCTGCTGTTAATATTCCGACATTTGACACGAGTTTGAGAGCCTCGTGTTTTGTGGAGGACAGTCAATATTGTTGGGTTTGACTTCGGACTTCTGTAAGTGACTCTCATGGTTCAGTCACGCACACGCAAACACGCCAGGACACACACATGCAGGTTTTACCTACTAGCTGGCCTCGGGCATATTTCACTATTCACTGCAACATAGGAATAAATGTGTTTTTGGGGAATAATCTGATCTTGCCAAGTGCCCTCTCCAGCTCACGAGTCTTTTCTGTACAACAGTTACAATGCTATTACATTTACTCTTATCAAAGCCAGACTTCAAGGTCAGTGACGCCACACAGGGATTTAGAGTCAGAGCTGAGCAGAGAACAAGTTAAACATTGTGGGTTTTTTTTTTTTTTTTTTTTACGCATTAGAGTAAAATCATTCCCAAAGGATTCTACAAGTCAAGGTCAGTGATAATAACACTATCACATGGGGCTGGGTGGAGGTATTAAACACACACCCAACGTTATCCCCCGGAGTGACAGACTCTACAGAGATTACACCTGTCAGCCCTTCAGTCAGCATGTTTATGTGCATAATGCTCTACTGTATACAGAATACAATTATTATTCACTAGGACATTGTCAATATGCTTTATCCTGTTTACTTTCAGCCTTTTCATCACCTGTGTAATCTCAGTTTCTATGGAAATGCAATAATCTACATTTTCACCAATGCATAGCTCTGCAGACTTACGACTGCTAATTTAAATTTACAGTGCATGTCTTGGTCATTAGTACATTACGTGTTGCATCACTGGGAAATCTAAGTTAATGGAAAGAAATGTTCCCTGTAAAGAAAACCCATTGAACCATGACGTTCAAAACACCATATACAGTATATAGTGAACCTTTTGTGCTGTATATAAAGGGCTTATCTCAAATAAGACCTTATTTCAGGTGTGAGCTATTACGGATAACTCAGAAACCCCTTTCCCTTCCACCTAGGGTACCTTAATCCCCACCATTATCCCCAACCTGGAAGCAATGAAGTGGTGGTAAATTATGACTTGCAGTGAGTCATCAGCCGTAAGTACCCAGCATCAGGGCTTTTTTCATTGCGGTCCAATTTCTCTGTAGGCCCCCCAACATGTTTAAGAACATCCATTCTCAAAAGCATTTAAAACCACAAGTAGCATTTGATATTTATTTTGCCTCTGTTCGTTGTATTTTAGACTGTCCTCATCCAAAAAACCGACCGTATAGGTGGATTGTGCAAGCAGCTCATAACGACCCATATTTACAGTTGCTGTTAGAAGGCCGTAGTAGTAGTAATCGAGGCGCAAACGAGGACGTGAGGTGACAAAGTATAAGAGCGCCAAATTCCACGTTTTTGTTGCCTAAGCTTAACTAGTTCCGTTTCACGTTAACCACATGTTTAAAACGGCGGCCGCTACGTTAAATACAACGGTCGCATGATGAAAACTGCCACTGCGGTCACATGTTACGGTCACGTGTTTAAGACGGCCACCGCACAGCAGTAATTAGAATGGTCATATATGTCGTTTGGGGAGTGGAAATCAACCTATTCTGTCGTTTAGCTATGAGGATATGTTGTTTATTTAGTTGTATGTGTGTTTTTTTTTTTTGCTTTTAAAATAGTCAAATTCCCTGTATTTCAGACCAAATGGTAGTTTAGGAGTTTAGGTAGATTTAGCTTCCCTGCTGCCAGTGCTCCTTGTGTTGAACAGCAACACACTAAATCGGTACCAACATCCAGTCTATCATGTTATCTCGAACTGATGCATGATGGGTACAGGCCCTGGTGCAAAGTGGGAATCATCATTCACTTGGCTGTCTGTGTCTGTGATGGAGTAGCTCCCGTGGTGCAGGACTATTGTCGGCTCTTTGCGTCACATTATGGGCGACAAGCAAAGCACCGTCCGCATATAAACAGCTTCTCTTACAGTGAGAAATATATGAGAGCATCCTGGAGAGATGAATGCAAAGGGGACAAAAGAACAAGTTTATCTTTTGAATGGGTGTCATTTGCATTTGTATGTATGTGTGAAACAAACACAACTCTCTGTAACTTCCATACCATAGACACATACTAAGCAAATACTACATGGCTTACAATTACAACTACACACTGCTTTGTGCACGACTCTGCATGTTGTAATTAGGGAGCCTTTTGGGACCATGCATAGCAAGTAAGATTTGAAAACACACAGCCATACACCCGCAGGATTGCATTATGCAAGATCATTTGTTAATGTGCGAAATACATAAATGTACAGTAAATGTATGCAGACATGCCATGCATGCTCACTCATAGTGGGCACACGTGCATGATATTGCACATATACGCACTGTGACACACATTTGCCATAAGCACACACATACACACATACACAATCTCCTCAATGGCTCATAAGTGATACAGTTAAGTGTTGCGTCTATTTATCCTTTTGTGGACTAAATGTCACATCATTGGCTGGCCTGTCGATATCCTGCATGAAGCAAACGGACAAGTTCACAGGCTTTACAGCTCTGTATCTTTATCATCAAGGTGAATATTATTTTTCTTTTGAAAGGTCTCCCTAAGTACCCTGCTCTATCAAAACACATAAGCCTGGGCTTCGACCTGATTCTATGTGAAGTGTGATAATACAACCACATAAGTTGGTAAAGTGGTTGTCTGTGTGCATTCAGGTTTGTTGTCTTCACCACTTCACCGCCCTCTGCATCTCATTTTCTATCCCTCTATGTGGTTGTATATTAACAAAAAACTAATTATAATTAGAATAATAGTCAACTATTAGATTAAAAAAGTCACACTTCACAAGAGCTAGCTCAAAGTTCAGTTCATGCAGATTAAAATAAACAAGTTCACATAGTTCACAATTTGAATTGTCACCAGAAATATGAGCATGTTCAATGGACAGCGTTCTTTTAGCTTGTCATGCCAAAAGCTGCTGTTAGACATCTCCTACTAACGATCAAAGCTGGCAGCTCTTTTCAGTCTGCATATGCACACACATACAGTGCACACTCATAAACACACACACACACACACACACACACACACACACACACACACACACACACACACACACACACACACACACACACACACACACACACACACACACACACACACACACACAGGCTCAGGCTCACACACACAGGCTCAGGCTCAGGCTCAGGCTCAGGCTCAAGCTCTTTCTAACTTCCCGATCCATTTCTCCTCTTCTTTCTCCTGCTCCTTTCTGTGTGGTCTCCACTTATGGTTATGTAAGGCCCAAAGCAGGTGTTGCGGAGAGATTGTGTTGTTCAAGCTATTGCTCTGGGCACAGGTGGACACAGACAGTCAAAGCAACACATCAACGCTCCCCAGACGGCCTTGCCATTCGGGAGCCCAGATGTTCCAGCTCTAGCAGAAATGGACGTGTGTGTGTGTGTGTGTGTGTGTGTGTGTGTGTGTGTGTGTGTGTGTGTGTGTTGTGTGTGTGTGTTTGTGTGTGTGTGTGTGTGTGTGTGTGTGTGTGTGTGTGTGTGTGTGTGTGTGTGTGTGTGTGTTTGTGTGTGTGTGTGTGTGTGCACTACGCGTATAGGTGCATTAGTTTTCCGGGCGCTTCACATTGACATTGCAGAAAAATGCAAGTTGCAAGGTAGCAAAAGAATATGATTGTATCTGCACACACAATGTCACAAATACATTTATCTTGCATTTAAATACTGTTGTGACACCAGTTTAATAGATTCAGGCTGGATATCTACTTTTTGCTGTAAATACGGTTTTGCTCCATCATGCCACAATACATACATGCTTCTTAACTGCCATGCGGGGCAGATAAACATTCTATAAGCTACAGTACATGTTTATCTGCAGGTAAATGCATTGCAGGACCATTCTCCGTGATAGAGGCACTCGGCCGATAAGAAACATAATGGGATCTGAAGCGTGGCTGGGCCTCAACGATGAGACGTCCGGTCAGTATACGTATATACGTGTGTGTACATTTGGTGAATAGCGTGTGCTGCGGAGATTAGAGCCCTATTTCAATGATAAGGTTGGCTTTTAGAGAGTGATGTGTAGCCTGAATGATGCTGCCGCTCTGATGTAAAGGATTATCCCATTACTGAGACCTGGGCATCAGCACTCAGTCACTCACCTCAGGGAATGACAGAGGGACAGAAAGGGAGAGGAGGGGAAAAAACGGAGGGACATGTGAGGTATGGAGGGTGTTGCGGTTGGATGAAAAAGATGAGGATTGGTGGCTAAATGAGGAAGAAATGGAAGAGAAAAGTGAAAGTGATGGAGAAGGGAATGAGGGCTATAGGAGGGAGGGAGCATTAAAGAAAGGATTGAAAGAGCAGGCATGAAGTGAGAGACTGAGCTCTACTGCATGGATAGAAATAGAAAGAGGCAAGAAGCAGCAGCAGCAAGAGAATCCAAGACAAGACATTACAAGGGGAGAAGGGGCAAGCTGGAACACTAGATAAAAGCCGATGATGAAGATTTGATAGTGTGGCTGTGAAAGAGATAGAGAGTGCATTAGGGAACAAAACCATGAATGATGCATCAAAGAAAGGGCTGTTTGAGTTATTGGTGCTGGGGCTGGGAGTTGGATGGACGGGGTCGCTTGAAAAGAGAATTTTATAACAAGGAAGAAGAAAGGCGATTGGCAACAAAAGCGAAATGGAGGATTACTGTGGATGGCATTAAGACGAAAGAAAAGATGGAACGAAGGGGAAATATGTGAGATTAGACGCAACGGAGAGGAGTTATTCCTGAAAGAGCAACAAGATGAATAAGTGAATGATGGATGAAGAAGGTGATGTATATATGAGCGGAAAAGGAGAGCTGGGGGGTGGGGGGGCAAGAAAATAGAGAATACAGCTACAGAGAGAGAGGCTGATGAAAAGAGAGAACAGGTCATTATTCTGTCAACCTCTTTCCCCTGTGGATTGATCCAGTGATCTGGCTCACCCAGACACACACACACACACACACACACACACACACACACACACACACACACACACACACACACACACACACACACACACACACACGGGAAATAAACGTTGAACCTGCATTGATTTAATTGGGGTTCTGTCTGGTCCTGTGTTGGCTTGTTGTTTACGAGTTCTGTGTACAGTGTAGTACATCAGACACACACACACACACACACACACACACACACACACACACACACACACACACACACACACACACACACACACACACACACGCACACACACTCACACACTCTGTGGTTTACAACCTGACTCCAGCGTTGCCCTTGAGTGTGAGTGTGTCCATATTACAAACACAATCTTCCATCAGCCATACCGAATCTATAGATTTAGGGATCTTATTTTGTAAAACTGACAAATAGATGACCTGGTGCAAGCCAACGGCAAAACAAGCATAAGATTACTGACAGGTTTTATGGCGGTCACTTGCCCAGCATGGCCTGGCCACTCCTATAAAACTCTTTGTTAACTTTATACAGAAGCCGTTTTCATTGACATGGGGCATACAATCGTTTTTACAGATATCAAAATGTAGTTAATGTCATATAGAAAATACCTCCAATGCTGACTAAAATGCTGGTATCGGTATCGGCGAGTACCTGAGTCTATGCACCGATCCGGTACCACGTAATTTAGCCCTGAAGCACATCTACTTTAAAGTATGTTTTTTAATTGACTGACTGTCAAACTATATAGTAAAAGAAAGTTCTATGGCATTCCTTCTTTGTATTTGTTCATGTTTAACAAAGGGTGTAACCCGAGCCAGGCCATGCAACAATAATAGTGATCATATCACATCCTCACAGGATTAGTAATATACAGCTGTTTAAAAAAACTATAAATAAATATAATAAATTAATAAATTATATATATATATATATATATATATATATATATATATAATTATTTACGCACTGGAATTGGATCGGTACTTAGTATTGGCCGATACTTAAGTTCAGGTTTTGGACTTGGTATTGGGAAGGAAAAAATGGTATTGGAACTTCTCTAAGGCTATGAGCTGTTAGTACAATGATAATTGGATATGAAATGATGTGTGGCAATCTGTGGTAGCATACGAGGAGTAAGATAGGATGTGTTGGTACAAGCTGTTTGGCAAATGTCTTTAAAGGTTAGAAATGCACACTGACGCTAACTTTGTTGTTTTGACTTGGATTTGAGTGGGTTATGCCACTGTCAGATATAGCCAGCAGGAGGTATGCACAGCTTGCTGTTGCTTTTTAGCAACAGTACGTGACTGCAGCAACACAAACTGAGAAGGAATGAAATTCTCTGATGATATCTTTAGAAATTAAAGTAATAGTAGAAGAGGCTGCCACCCAAACATGAGTGGGAGTAAGGCGAGTTGAGCAACCGGAAAGCACAGAGACAATTCAAGTCGAATACTAAATAGCAGTGAGTCATTATATAGTATTCAAGGAAGAGGCAATCAACACCAAAGACGCTGTGTTTTTTCTTTTAATCTTTAACACTCCAGAATATACTTCAGCATATGATATATAGCTAAAATTAGCATATTGAATGCATATTGCACAATACATGCAACACAGTGGCAGTTCTATATATTGTTTTATTTCATCATAGGTAACATGAAATCCCAAATGTTCCCACACACCAGACTATAAACGACGCTGGCGCATCCTCCAACTCCGAGCAGCCTCTCTCCCACTTGACATTTCTGCAGGTGACGTGACGTGACGTGACCTGCAGCGGCAGCAGCACACTCCACTTGAGGAGCGGTCGGCTCGGTGTCTCTCAAAATCTGACGAAAATCTTTTAAACTGACCTTTGTCGATCTGAAATGAAGACAGATTCAGCAACTGCATGGCCTATTTATCGCTTAAAACGTTTTCAGAAACACGTTTCGGTAAACTGTTTTCGTAAAATACAAGATCGTATTCTGCACGAGCCGCCATTAAAGTCTGTTTTGAAATTCGGGAGCAGACCCATGTGTAGCGTTCGTCACGCTTATCCCGCTCGTCATTTCCAGTAAGTGTTTTAACATAGGTGTATAAAGTGGGCACTACGGCAGTAAGAGGTTAGTGCAGCTTAACAGTGTACTGACGAACCGTGCGGTACACACGCTCCGAACCGAGACTAGCGAACCGAGCGGTTCAGATGTTTTTTCATGAACCGTACCACCCCTTATATATATATATATATATATATATATATATATATATATATATATATATATATATATATATATATATATATATATATATATATATATACCAAAATATATACCAAAATGAAATTTTTGACTCATCAAAGTAGCCCCCTTTGGCAGATATAACCAGTTCATCCCAAACCAGCTCAGTGGGGTTTAAGTCTGGTGACTTTGCTGGCCACATGTTTTTAAGCTACCACCTTGTTCTTTTTTCCTAAGGTAGTTCTGGCATAGGTTGGACTTATGTTTTGGGTCATTATCTTGCTGTAGGATGAACCCCTGACCAACTAGGCGCATACCAGAGGGTACTGCATGACGCTGCAAAATGCTGTGGTAGCCGTTTTGGTTCAGGGTGCCTTTCACTCTGTACAAATCACCGACCCTGGATCCAGCAAAACAGCCCCAGACCATCACGCTTCCTCCTCCATGTTCGACAGTTGATGTCACACACTGAGGAACCATCCTTTCACCTACTCAACGGCGTGCAAAAATCCTGCGTGATGAACCGGATTGAAATTTTGATTCATAAGTCCATAGCACCTTCTTCCAGTCTTCAGTAGTCCATTGACAATGTTTCTTGGCCCAGGCAAGCCTCTTTTTCCTATTCTGACGTCTTAGCAATGGCTTTCTTGCTGCAACTCGACCTATCAAACCTGCAGCTCCAAGTCTTCTGTTTACAGTTGAAACTGAGACTTGCTTATTACGACCACTATTAAGCTGTGCGTGAAGCTGTTGTCCTGTGAGCCGCCTATCACGCAAGCTGTTGACTCTCAGAAACTTGTCTTCTGATTCTGTTGTGGCTTTGGGTCTGCCAGATCTCTTCCTGTCAGAGATTCCCCCAGTTTCTAAGTGCCTTTTGATGGTGAAGAATACTGTACTCACTGACACCTTGACTTTCTTCGCAATTTCTCTGTAGGAAAGACCAACATGCATTAAGGGTTCAATTGTCAAAGGTAAATTTTTTTATGCTTAATTTCAGATTCATAATTGTATTTAGAACTTGTACCAGAATAGGTTTACATGGTTTAATTTTCAAAAAACACCATATTTTTGTTGTACTGCACACTGCTGCAGCTCCTCTTTTCACCCTGTGTGTTGAGCTCTCTGTTTTAGCTACAGAGTGAGGCATCTCACTTCTGTTCCATCTTTGTTGGGAGTCGCACATGCTCAGTAGCTAGGTAAGGACTACTAGCCAGTCAGAAGCAGAGTACGAGGGAGTGGCACGCTAGCAGCTAGGCGAGCATTATAACGTGTGTTACAAAGTGACCCACATTTGTCTCTGAAGTAAAGGCTGGACTACAGTAGAGCTGTTTGGAGCAGTTGGTGAACAGTGTTTTCTGTTGGAGATGGTAAGTCCCTTTGGGCTGGACTTTGGGCTTTTTCACTTTGTAAACCTATAACGTGCACAAACAAGATATAACACAATAAAGGAAAGGGGAAAAGCCAAAAAGCATAATGTGAACACTTTAAAGTACAGTGACAGAATTTACGTATTTTGTTTCTTTTTCTTCTTTAGTCAATACTTTTGAATGTGAGCACTCTAAGCTGCCAAAGCTATTGTTAAAGCCACCGGATCTTTCTCTTATATGACCTAACATACAGTATTTATATAACATATATTCTTCTCCAGATTATTTATAGAAACTCTGTTTGCCTCATACATGATAATAGATCTGGTCTGGCGAGTGATTGGATCTGTAGCTGTGAATGCCACATAACACCTAACCTCTGTCTTTGGTGGGCGGTAGCTAAAGTTGTTAGCATATGGCAATTCTGAACTTCTCTTCAGACAACGCTGCTATTTGCTGGCATTTTGTTGGATAAGAGCACTGAGACTTAATTTGAAAGGCAAATGATGGATTGATACATATTTCTTACAGTGTGTTCCATTTCTGTAGTTATATTTAGATATCGAGGTATACATTTCACCATGGCATTTGATAACAATAGTATATTTACTAACCTTATGTGTAAATGTACAGCACAGTAGGCTGTCACATGCAGGTTCGCTGTGCCAGAACATGACGTATACTACAGAGAATGTGAAGTTGTTGTCACAAATGTTGGTACGGGTGCGCCATCTTGTGAGGATGCCATGCTGGTTACCCGTGCCTTCCCTTCCTACTCGGATTCGACCGTTTTAAACAACTTAACTTTACTAACTAAACTGTGCCTGCCACGCTAGGTAAACAGAGTGCATCCTCACAATATGGCATCCTCGTACCAAAATGTAACACGGCGTGACGTCAACTAAACATACGATCAGGTCAAAGGGTGCTGGATGGCAGAGAGACAGAGAGAACATGTGGCAGATGTCAGCCAGTGACAATACTGCATGTTGAAGGTCTACTGCACTCACATTATGTGTACAGCTCCAACATGACAACACACGTGTCATCTGTTAGTCCAACGACTGCCAAGACGGATGCTGTTTTCTGCCCCCTATCCGCCTCTCCTGACTTTTTTTTAGAAACATGACCGAGCTTAATTTGTCTCTAAATGATCCCTCCAAGCCGGAGCGCGTCAGCCAGTTGAGAATGTTGTCATTTTGTTGCCCTCAGAGGCAGAGCGAAAGGGAAGGGCCAGGCCTGTCGATAGGGAGCTGATGATGCTGGGAAGCCATCGGCCAATTGGGTTCATGCAATTAGACGCATTGCTTGTGCAAGCAAGCAGTGGATCAATTAAGCCTTCTAAGGGACGACATAGTGGGCCGTTCTCTAGCGGGCTGCTGGGTACAAAACAATCAGCTTGTGCCAGGTTGAGACTGACTGGAGAGTATCGAGAGGGAGCACGTAAGAAAGGGAAGTGTGTGAGGGAGAGATGAGTGCCACAGTCTGAACACAAAGTATTATCCCTTCTAGCAACAACTGTCCATGAAATATTAGGAGGCACATGGCCATTTCAACTCCATACTCAGCACAATTCTGTCCAATGTTGTAACATGGAGTGATATTTTGTCAGCTCCTCAGTCTCACTTGGGACAAAATATCGGGTGCATTTTTGAACCTACTAATTTCCCCAGAAGACAATAGAAAGTCCAAACATCAAGAGAAGAGAGAAAAATAAACGAATTGTGATATAGGGGAGCGAAATTGCTTTTTTTTTTTACATGAAGTGCACCGACCCGTTTAATGGAGAGACAAACTATAGTGAGATTGCGCTGCAACGGCGAATGTGTAGTTTGAGTCGGTAATGTAAATGTTATCAAAAAAATAAACAGAGGCATTCCCTTAAAGTGGAGCACTTTCAACGTGCAACACATTGCTGATAACACAGAGCTCTGCTGTTTATTACACTGATGTGTGGGAAAAGCTGCAGGAAGGAGCATTTTGATGTGAGCGTACAGTAGCGAAACAGCAGGTTTTACACACAGCACTGTAGTCTGTAAGCACAGATGTCATTTGAACAGCCTCATAGAGCTTAGCATCGAAGGTTGATTGCCACGCACTGTAAGCTGGGAATTGAAGTGACAGTTAATTGAGGGAATAAGCAACCATGACTTTGTGTGAATTGCTCTCATTCCTCACCTTAAAAATAGCTCCAACCGTCTCATGAATTGGCACACGCACAATAGAAATGGGGACATTATTGTCCGTCTCATCAGGTGGGCCTGCTTCTTCATTACACTTTTATTAGCGTCGATATTAATTGTCTCGTTTCTTTACGAGTTGCGAGGCTCTTTGTGGCTTGGCTCTATTAAAGTAATTGGGCAGCAGGCTTTGTTTATGAGTTTTGGATGAGCCGGGTCATCTTCACTGCAGAGACTGGGAGACCAAATGCTGGTCGCTCCAACAATAACCTCTCGTACCCATCACAGAGCTCGGGGATAGACAGAACTCTGGAGGAGGCTGTTATATAAGGACGAAACGCACACAAATTTGAACCGAGGACAGAAAAAAAAAAAAGCAAAGTGTGTGTGTGTGTTATGTCTTCTTGGCTTCATCTCAGCAGTATTCACGTGCAAAGGTGTGTTTGACTTTGAACACATTTTCGGTGTCTAATTGAAAACGGGCAGATGTCTCCAAATTGTGGTGTGCGGTGTGGTGATTGGAGTGCTCTGGCGGGCCAAATGCAACTAGCTCTGCCAGTCTTCATTTGCTGAAGCAGAGCTCTTTGGTACTCAGCTCTGGCACACACTTAGCGAGGTGCTGGGAGACCCTGTAGGGTGCGTGAACACGCTTATGAAAGACATATCCAGGCACATGTACAAGCAGAGACGGAAAACCTCACATCATCCTAATGTGCATGGTGGAAGTGACGCATACATACAGTACCAGCATATTATGGTAAGTCATAGCTGCACAAATGCTACACTTCCAAAAACACACACACACTCTCTCTCTCTCTTACCCTGCTCTTAACGCCAAACCTGTCAGCCCACAAGTGGACGGGAAAGAGTAAGAGAGGCATGGAGTCAAGATGGCCCCGGTTGATTAGAAAGGAGCTGGCGTTTACCTCCTTGTGTAAAGATGATAATGACATCTCCAGCAGCCCCTCGGCCACAGCGGACCGGTGTTGAGGACCTGTGAAGAGGAGTCGGGAGTGGCTGGTGGGCAGAGGTTTGGCTCTTCAGGTTGAGGGGTGCTCAGCGATACCAGTGGTGAAGTTAATGTTGAACAAGCTCGGGGTTGTCCAAGGCTGTCCTGGGAATAGTGAAGGATGGAGAGGGAGAAGAGTCTCACAGTTAAATATTAGCGGGTGTACGCCAATACTTTCTCACCTTGCGTGCATTGTGGCCTACTGTAGTCTCTGTCACTGTCACTGAAACCTTGTTGGCATCAATTATCTTCCGAATTTGATGCAGACTGCGAGGCGGATCTAGGGTTGTGTTTTTCACGTAGCCAAATCTCTGACTCTTGTATTGGTTTTCCGATGTGCGTCGATTATCAATCTTTACGCCCCTAATGGAGAATACTGTCTGTGTTATTTTGTCAAACGGGGACTTCAGTTACCCACTTTTCCTCGCAAATACAATAGGTTTCCATATTGTGCAGTTAATCTTTGTGTAAAGAGTAGCTGCCACTTTAGTCCCGAAAGACAGACATCTCATGAAAGGAAATGAAACACTTAATATTGGAGCTCGGTACAAAACCTCCCACCACTCCTTCACGTCTCTCCTCTCCCGTGACAGGCAGCATTTTCCACCTCCTCTCTGGATGACTCTCTTATATTGCCGGCCCTCTTTCTCCCTCACGGCTTCTGTTTCTCCTGACTCGGCATATCCTGGCCAGATATTACCAATAGTCCCCGTGTCAGTGTGGGAGCGAGATAAGCAGATATTAGCCGGTCTTGCCATCAGCAGAACAGACCCGGGGGGCTGGGGGGGTGGGGGAGGGGTTCGGGCTTGGCTGGGCATCAGTAGGCTCTGAAGGGCAGACACTGGCGAGGACAGCAGAGACCTGCTTCTGCCAACAAAGGTTTAGGAGGAAATTGATCACATGTCATGCTGCGGCTACAGTAATCTGATTCCAGAAAACCCATATCTGTAATCACACATATGCAAAAGTAATCCGACTGCAAAGAAGAATGTTAACTAAAACCAGGTACCGGTTTTGTTACGCACAGTATTTGTGATTTTCGTCTGGCTACAGAAATAATGGATATCTAATTATGATTATAAGTGATTTTCAAACAGTGGACGAGTGCCAAAACACAAGCCATAAGTGAGTCCAGGCATGGCTGTTAAGCTTAATGGTTTGTTAGATCATTATTTGTAGCCTATACATAAGAAAAACAGATGTTTTCTCAGCTGTAGAAGTGAACACCTTCGATAGTTTTCGACGAAATAGCCTCAGAGCTGTGGTCAGCTGGCAGGGAGACGCGTTGCTCAGCAGTTCCTTAACAGCTCTATCCCTCCATCTCTGCCTGTCCTCAATCACATCTCTTTCTCACCCACTGCTCTCTCCCCCCTCTGTGTTCTGAGAGTTGTACGTTCAAAGCAAGAATTCTCAAATGGAGAGGGGGGATTACTCCAATAAGACTATTGACTCATCAGCACACAGACCCACAGACCCACAGACACACACACACACACACACACACACACACACACACACACACACACACACACACACACACACACACACACACACACACACACACACACACACACAAACATGCCACAAGATAAATAGACAGACTGACTCACAGATATGCACACAAACACACACACACACACACACACATTGAAGTACAAACAGACAGAAATACACACAGTTATGACAGACACACACACACACACACACACACACACACACACACACACACACACACACACACACACACACACACACACACACACACACACACACACACACACACAGAACTACACACACACACACACATACACAGAACTAGATGCACACACGGTTTAATTTAAATCACCACTGCACCCGCGTACGTCCCAACACTCCACTTTTAATAGACCTCTGCGTCTTTATGGCTTTCCGCCTCCTAAACCCATCAATCCTCTCTCTCTCTCTCTCTCTTTCTCTGACTCTCTCTCGCTCTCTCTCTTTCTCTCTCTTTCTCTGACTCTCTCTCTCTGACTCTATCTCTCTCTCTCTGACTCTCTGTCTCTCTCTGACTCTGTCATATCTGATTGGAGCTGTGATGCAACCTCCCTCTCTCATCCTCTGCCTCTGACTTAGCCTGCTTTATCTCGCTCCTTTTTCTGGCCGACTGCAATCATTTTGTCTTTTTCTTATACCCCCAGTTTAGTGTTCCACCCCCCACCCCCTCGTTCTCTTCCCCCTCTCCCCACCACTTGCTATCCACTTGCTCTCTCCATTTTCCCTTTTTTTTTCCTCTGCTGCTAAGAAGGCTGGAGCCAATGCAGCAGTGCATGTGGAGAGGGATTAGATAAAAAGAGAGAGAAGAGGAGCGAGATGAGTAGAAAGTGAGTCAGAGAAAGAGACCAAGGACAGCAAACAGAAGGAGACAGATCGACTCAGAGGCTGCAAATGAGTGTTGGGGAGGCGATGGGGGGATTGCTGCACGACTCACGGAGCAATAAAGCTATTGACTTGTATCAGATCTCAGCCGATCAAATATCTTCGTTATGTTTTTTTGAACTAATTCACCCCTGAACCTTTCATGTAAAAGTAAAAGTCATGTAAAAGACGGGTGTATATTGCAGCAGTATATTGCTGAGCTGTGCAGAAATATGTCCCCCGGATGTGTGATGTCATCAGAAACAATCTGCATACTAAAAGTAACAATTCCGGTCTTTCTGTTTTGCTGCTCTAACCTTACATTATCTGCTATGGCTATTAGCTTATGGCGGCTATAGATAGTGTGTGTGCTGTGTGACTGACATTACTCAGTCATTAGTCAGTTTGCCTATGAGTCTACTTGGGCCACTGTTACATTTCATTCACCATTATCCCACAATTTTCACTTGAGTAGGGCTACATCTAGTCTATATCCTTTGCATTCCACTTCCGGGATTGCTCCGGTGCCGCATGAAATTCCAACGGATGCATGTATTTTCCGTTTCTTTCCGCTTTCTTTGTGTTGGAATTTTAAATTAAATTTTTGACTGCTCCTCAGATCTCAGCAGGGTAAATTGAGACAGCTAGGTAGACTATCTGTCCAATCTGACTTTTGTCTCACGCGACTATTTTGCAACGGCTCGGTGCGGAGTTTAGCGCCGCCCATGACGATTCTGATTGGTTTAAAGAAATGCTATGAAACCAGAGCACATTTTCCTCCCATCCCCGAATGCTGTGTGGAGTAGCCAGACCCTCCTTCAGCGCGCTTTGGAGGAGGGTCTGGCAAAGCAAGACTAGGCTGCAGCTAACGATTATTTGCATTGTCGATTAATCTGTCGAAGTCCAAGATGACGTCCTTAAATGTCTTGTTTTGTCCATAACCCAAAGATATTGAGTTTACTGTCACAGAGGAGTGAAGAAAGTAAAAAAATATTCAAAATTAAGAAGCTGGGGAAAATATTCTGACAAAATGACTCATCAATTACTCAATTATCAAAATAGTTGGCCAGTATTTAATAGTTGACAACTAATCGATTCATCTTTGCAGCTCTGCACTTGAGGTATTTTGAAAATAGTCAGATTTGCACAAAAATCAAACTGTCTAGTAATTACATATTCAAGAAATATAAATATAAATAAATAAATAACAAGCATATATGTACAGTGTCTCTCCCTGTTGGACAGAGCTGAAATTAGCTGTGAGCAAGAAAGGGGGATGGTGCAGTGGTGCTGCAGAGAGGCAGGGTTGGCTGGCTCAGGTGTGGCAGGTGGAAGGGGTCCGGGGTTAGGATCAGCAGGGCCTGACCAATACATCAGCACACCTGCACCCTGCCTCCCGCGTCCCACCTCCTCGCTCCGTGCTACGTGAGCTCCGTCTCTGTGTAACGTAGAGTTTCTTCCAGCCTGCCTCTACGACGTGTAACGTTAAGAAATTATGAGGTCGAAGTAGAAGCGTGCTGCATGCTTATTGGCTCACTGACGCTGATGAGATTTACTCCTTAGGTATTAAAATTGGGTGTTAAAGGTGCTCTAAGCGATCTCACGCGTTTTTTAGGCTACAGAGGGGCACGCTAGCCTCGTTTATTCTTAAAATACTTTGGTCAACAAGAAATGCCGTCCCCCAACAACGCTTAGAGCACCTTTGAATTCGGCACCCAGCCCTAGATTTGACACTATAAATAAAATTGAATTGAATTAAGTATTTAAAGGGATACTTTGGATCTTTTAATCTTCTGCTTCCCAAAATTGGAGGCGTGGCGACCATCATGTACTGTAGATAATACACTGACTATGGATAAGTATCTCATATAACCTTACTTCCAAAATGAACTTGCTCTCTTCACAGGTTCTGTTTTGGATCATTCTAAGTTGGCAACCAAATAAGATTCATGAACATTGAAACCCCCCCCCCCCACAAGTGATGTCAGCACCCATGTCCCCAGTAGGGCTAAGTGAAGTTTAATTTGTTGGGTGATTAAATAATTTATCGAGAATGTGTGACAGACATTTTTTGATGTACCAGGCAAGGTTGATTTTTCATTATTTTATGATTACTGAATTAATCATGCCTGCTGTCCCGCTCTGACTCCAGTACAAGCCTACTGTCGCTGAACCTGTCCTGTTTATGGCATAGTATATTGAGCTGGGTGGGAAAATGGGTCTCGCGGGATTCCTGTTGGACTGTACAACTATTACAATGTGTCAGGCTGCTCAGTACCGGACATTAGGCTCAGTTCCAGAAAACTAAGCTGCGGGAGTGGAAAAGGGGTCAGAAAGAATCAACTTGACAGTCAGTGAGTTTATATGCAGACTTTTCAAAAGCAAAGACAAATCAGCTCATTTAGAAGCGTGATCAGTTGCGTTTGGACCTCCCCAGGTCCTTTCCATGAAAACCTTCTTTCAACAAAAGTCACAAGACCATGGAACCAGGCAAGATGGGAGTTGTTGTTGTTGTTTTAGAGGTTAGCAGCATGGCTCTATGAATGGCAATGTCAGTCCGTTCCACTTTGGTCCAGACTGAAAGATGTCAATAACTATTGGATGGATTGCCATGAAACTTTGTACATCCACTAGTGGTCCCCAGAGGATGAACCTTTACTGACTTGGGTGGTCCTCCGATTTTTCCTCTAGCACCACCTGGTGGTGACATTATTTTCTTTTTGTAGTGAAATGTCTTGACTGTAGTTGCCATGGATTGCCATGAGGTTAGGTACAGCTCAAAGCGCCGCTGTGAAGCATGTGTTGGAATATTGCCTCGTGCAAAGACATTTTTTTTTAAAGCATGTGTTTCTGGTGGTGGATACTAGTCGACCATTTAAGTGAATTAACTCATGACCAAGAGCAGCTGTGAATAAGTGGCCTGGGCAGGTTGGTGTAGAGGGAATATAATTGGAAGTACTGTATTTCCAAACCTATCTGTAAAGCGAAATCACTCCCATCTCTCTTGCTCTCTGTCTGAGAGACTCTGACACACACACACACACACACACACACACACACACACACACACACACACACACACACACACACACACACACACACACCTGTGAGGCCTCAGTAATACCTGTGTGCACAGTGGTGTTTCAGCGATGAGGAGCCCTTCTCAGAATAAAGATATATAATACAGGGATGGACAGAGGTGAAGAGGAAAGGAAGAAGAGGGCAGGAGAGGAGGAGGAGGAGGAGGAGGAGGAGGAGGAGGAGGAGGAGGTAGAAACTAAAAATAGCACAGAATCGCCAGCCTTTTTCAAAACAGGCTTTTGCGAAGTCACATTTGCCCTGGGCAAAATATTTGAAGTCTCCTGGAATAATAGATTCACCATGCGCTCTTTTCTTTCTCAACGTGGCTTTCTCCCTCACTACAAAGAGCTCTGCAGTAAAGGCATGGGAAGAAGCGCAATATTTTGTCCATTTAGACACAAATGTTTCTCCTTTAAAGTTTAATCAAAACCCCCCAGATCTGAGAATACGTTTTGTCATACTGACAGCATAACTTTGACATTAATGAATTTAAACGCTCTGCGAGCATTTCAGAAAGATTTTGGAGTATCTGCTTCCCAGTTGATGTCAGTATCATCCGAAAAACCTTCAGCTATACAGCCACAGACTATTTTTAGGCGACTGTTATCTTCCTCGCTACAGTTGCAAATTGGATTCAAACTGTACTAGCTCCAGCTAGCTAGGAACAGTTTGTAATAACATTTTGGTATTTGCTATAATTTTTCATAGAAGAGGAGTTAAAAATAAAATAAAAAATTCAGTTCAAGTGTGGTGGGTTTTGCAAGGTCACACTATTCTACCACTCTCCATTGGCAATGATAAAGGGAAAAGTGACATCCCCATGTTCAGACATAACCTCAGTAATACTAAGTGTTGAAAATGAAATAGATAGAAAAATAACACTCATTTTGTATTGATCCCTGTAGGGGAAGCTGTCTCACTGTCCCGCTCTGTCCACAGTGAGGACAGAGGTCAGAATCAGCTGCAGAAAAAGCGCCCTGGAGCTAGTCAGGATGCAGTGTATTGCTTACGGACAATCCAGAAGCTGCTTGCTGATACGGTCTTGAAAGGTTAGGGAACATGCTGCTGGCCAAATAATTTAAAGCAGAAATTTAAAATGAGGATTTAAAAGCATAGGGCGTTATTTAAGTCCTTCATCCACAACAGTGACAGGCTTACGGTGTGGATCCTCTGTATTTGACCATATCGGAGTAAGAACATATAACATATAAACACACAACTGGTAATGTTGCTGTTACCATATATGTAATAATGTAATAATGCCAAAGAAAGCAATTATTTTTTAGGGAAAAATTTAACAAAACTGGGATGGGTTTATGGGTTGGCATTTTGGTTTATTTATTTATCTATGACTACTATAATGACTTACTGTAATATACAGTAAGTGTTTGTATAAATAAACAAAATGTGGCGGTACACATGGATCTACCTGGATAGGCTTACTAGCTACTCTCCTTTCTCTCCTTTCTCTCTAGTCTCATGGTACCATTAGGGTTCAAAATGTTCTCATCACCATCACCAGGTCAAACGTGTGTCCAATACTTTCATTTATGAGCAAATATAAAAAAAAAAAAAAATGTTGTTTAGCTCTAATAATCAAAGACTCTAATAGCATGCTAACATGCAGTTACTCATTCAGTCCCTCTTTCAAAATCGGTGCAGACTAATTTGGAACGATGTTCGAGCGCTGCTTGGCCGGGGGGGGGGGGGACGTTTTTTGAGGCATAGCTGTTGTAGAAATATATTGGGTTTAGAATAAGAATGTCCTGTAGCCTGGGATGGCCTCGCTGTCTCCTCCTGTCTGGCATGTGTAAAGATAAGACGGGTTCAAATTTAGTGGAGCAAAAGTGCTCCTGTTTTGTTTAATAAACAATTGGAACAGAATGCACCTAATGAAATCTCTTAAAGGAACAGACAATCTCTAGCGCGCAACTTCTCTATCTTCTCGGAGACAGAAAGTCGGAGTGATATCCAACCAATTGGCGGCCCACACGCAATGGCGAGAGGAGGAACCTGAAGATGAATAAAAGAATAGGGAAAAGGAAGGTCCGGGGTCAGACCCGGAAAGACTTTGTTGGTGGCTAGGGAGAGAAAGTCTCGAAGGAGCGGCTGATCCATATGCATATGAAAGATCTGTTTGCAATATCATTTTACTAAAGATTGTTATAGTTTAACTGAACGAATCCTGAGTATTCATTTCTTGGTCTGCCTTTCAACGAACACAATAAGAAAAGGGGAAACTTTGAGAAGTGACCGGTGGTTCTTAAAAGACTCTGGCTTTTTGAGCAAGAGTAGAATCGGTCGCTTTTTTTCCTACACTGTGCAGGATTAAAAGGGCCGAAAAGTAGCGTGTCCACCCGGGTGTCATGTTTCCATCACTGCCGATTGGAGCTGGAGCCGATACATATTCTTGACTACCACGGAGTCCTTTGTCCTGGGAATGAATGCCAATTGTTACCTTTCCCACTAAAGACAAAAGCCAGATGTTAATGGGGGTTAGTGGATTCCCCCCCCCCCCAGGGGAAGTAGACAATGTTGCTACCAGTATGACAGGCCAATGAAAATGCAACATAAAAGACAATCAAGAGATACACATTGAATGTTACACAAGTGTGTAGTAAGTATCCATCCCTCCATTGATTTAGGAGATGGACAGATAGGAATCTATGAGCATTTTATAGCTTAGCCACATAGTATCTAAAACTCCATCTCTGGCTGGAAGAGCATATGTGTCGCCTGGCAAAAATAATCTGATTGGGCGTCCTGTCAGGAAGCAGGGAAACCTTTTGGGACCACAGGAGCACAGCTGTGGCACGAGGAGATAGATGCTCAGCCCGGGCCAGAGCTCACCACTGCTGATACCAGAACCACACAGATGCAACCATGCTGTCAGATGTGGGCGAGTGTTCAGTATGTACGGTACCACAGGGGTGGCAGAGTAGCTCAGTCCGTAGGGAGTTGAGTTGGGAACCAGCAGTCGCAGCTCCCTCACTCTGACATCTCTCTATTTGTGCATGTTTAGGACCTGAGCATGTGTGTGTGTGGGTTTTCAGGCCTCTGTGTAGTGTGTTCTAACAACAGTGGAAAAAGTTGTAATTTCCCAACTGGGGAATAAATAGTATAAAGTATACAGATGAAACCATGCTGGCAGATGTGGGCGAGTGTGCAGTATGTACAGTACCATACAGATGAAACCATGCTGGCAGATGTGGGCGAGTGTGCAGTATGTACAGTACCATACAGATGAAACCATGCTGGCAGATGTGGGCGAGTGTGCAGCCTGGGCACATACACACAAGGTGGTTTAAAACAAAAAAAAGAAGCTTGAGGTCATTTTTATTAATAATAATAAACCATTGCTGTAACCTTAACTCAACCCTAATTAAGAAACGTTTAAACTATTTATTACTCCATGTAACTGGAGTCAAATTGGGGTCACCAAGTCTAAAATGGTGCACAACGTTTCTCACTAAATGGGGCCTATGACAGATACACCATCGACACAAACCCCTGCATACAAACATCTGCATAATTACCTGCTTAACTCGTGCCCGATAAACACACACACACACACACACACACACACACACACACACACACACACACACACACACACACACACACACACACACACACACACACACACACACACACACACTCTTTCTGTCCCTCGACTCCAATCCGCCTCAATCCCCAATGCAGCAAGCGAGTTCGTGCTTGGGTAACAAAAGCAAAATCAAAGTGTTGTGTGAAATATGGCTGGGATTGGTTATTAGGTGAAGCCTTTGTTTTCCCTGGCACGTAGGCAGACTGGGGGGATTTAAGCATCCCTATTGGAAAAGCATACAGATTAGCCAGAATGGTTAGGGTGCTTTTCAAGTTTTGTAGCATGGTCGACTCTTAGCTGGCCACGTGTGGAGAGGAATGGATAAACATTCGACAGAGATCCCCATGGCTTCTGGTGAGTGGAGGAAAAAAAACAAAAAAAACATGGAAAAGTAGAAGGCAATGTTTGACAACTGTCTGTGAAAAAACTTTCAAGCATTTCTTGTATGGAAGGTAGTCCAAAAGTCTAGGTGCATTAGAGTGAAGAAGATCTCTGGCTGTCATTCTTCATCTGCTGTCATGTCTGTTGCATTTCATTCAAACATGAATAAAGGAGAAAAAAATAATAAATTCCACAATTACTGTCATTATCCTCTCCCAGTTCACTGCACTTGATTGGTCAGCCGGAGATGAAAGGGAATTACTCATGCGTGCCAATGTGGATGGAAGATGCTTTTCTCTATTTTTATACACTATTTATCTCTGCAATATATGTGGGGAGGGCCACAAAAAAGGACCCCCTAGCCCAAGGGCATACGATTAGGGACACATTGTGTCTAGCATGCTAGTGCGTATGCATGAACACACATGTACGCACGTGCACTCGGGATGGCTTTTTGTGCTGTCATCTTTTATTCAGGGCAGCTATATGTGTGTAGTTTCAGCTCGGCATCACTCTGCAGAGATGAGCTGCTCTCTAGCAACGGGATTTAGGAGAATGGGATCATTTCTGCAAAATGTTCGCCTTCACTGCCCCTTTCGCTCTCGTAAACACACACACGCACGTACACACACACACACACACACACACACACACAACACACACACACACACTGTATTAGTGACACATCCTCGTAACTGCTGTGCACATTCATTGAGGCGTTTTGTGCCAAAGCCGTGGCAGCATTCCACATCTAACAGCAAGGCGACCCAGTCATTTAAACACCGCTCTCCCATACTGCACTACACTCTGCTTTCTGCCTACATCAATTTACTATATATAGACACGCAATGAACATTTCATGTCATTGGAAGGCTGGCAGACTTGAGGCGGCCGAGAAGGAAGTGCAACTGGAGATTGGAGGATGTTTCCTGCCGAGACGAGGGAGCACAGGGTCAAAAGTGGCGACTACCGAGGGGGGGAGCAGAGATGGGGCCGTGAGGAGGGAGGAGCGGAGGGAAATGGAGGTGAGGAGGTTTTGCGGAAGGAGCCACAGCCCCTGTGGTGGTCTCGATGACTCAGCGGTGGAAGCCTGAATAAGTAGAGCCATGCTCTGGGTCTCTGCCATCATTAGATTGGCGCACATATTAAATATTCAGTGAGACATTTTGGGCAGACGTGTTCGGTCGCAGGCGAAAGGGCAACTGTGCTGGAGTACGTGCCATGCGCCCCCAAAGATATGTAAACGTGTGCACGTGAGTGCTCTCGGAGGGCTGTTTTCTAGTGTGACTGTGTGTGTGTGTTTACACGCACACACATGCAAGGCTTGCTGTCGACTGGCTTATGCTAGCATGGATACTGAGTGTTTGACCGTGGTAGTCAAGGACATCAGCACACTGAGAGATTATGAAGTCTGTGTATCATGATGACAGTGGCCACCAAAACGTTAAATTGCAGTTTGTGTTTGCTTTTGGGCTGCTTTACGGCCCAAAAGCAAACAACGGGAAAGAGAATCTTAAATTGTCTAAAATGATGAATTGGAAAAATGAGGATTCAAAATCTCTTTTTCAAATGTCTATACGTCAACTTGTATAAAAAAAAGCATTGCTTGAGGATCATCAGTGAGTACGTTTACATACACACTAGTTTTCCACTATTATACCGAATGTGACAATATTCCGAATTTCGATGCAGTTCATTTAAACCGCATATTCTGTTTGGATTTTTTGAGTGAGGTCTTTTCCAGAATTTAGCATTTTCTGATTAAGACATGTGGGATATGGCGGTATTATTTGGATTTTAGTGGCATTCTTTGGACATGTATACAGCGCAATCGGAAAATGTGTCTCAATCAGGGTTTTTACTGCCGTTTACAGTCAGCTCTGTGCGTTGCTATGGTTGTTACACAAACCAACTAGCCAACAGTTTGCAAGGCTGCAGTAGAGATGCATGCCCAAAAGAAAAGAAGGAAAAACACTTGGACTTGGATATGAACATGTTTTTGGATATATGCACAAACATCGCAGACGCCGACCTTTTCGAGAA
The DNA here is from genome assembly GCF_010015445.1 of Perca fluviatilis. Lineage (NCBI taxonomy): Eukaryota > Metazoa > Chordata > Actinopteri > Perciformes > Percidae > Perca > Perca fluviatilis. Next base: position 9,522,387 of record NC_053125.1, read on the forward strand.
GGTGTTTGAAGAAATTAAAGAGGGAGGCTGTGTTCACACGGCCAAACAAGTCCGCCACGTAGCTTTTTATTAGCTATGTAAACTGCTTAGTCGGAATATCGTATTTTTTTGGAATAATGGGGAAAAAAATGGAATTTTATGCATGTAAATCCAGTCAACAGCTCTAAAATCTACCACCAATCTCCTCCTCTAAACGTTTGAAACAAGAAGTCAAGATCATTATGCAACAGTTGTGTTTGGTTGTTATAGTGTGCATGTGAGAAGTTCTTGTTTACCAGTGTTCTGAGCCCACCAAGGCCATTGTGTGTAGGTGTATCTGTGTGGGGCCAATATTTGTACTAGAACTGGTTCTTTTGGTTCACCATGCTAAAAAAGAACGGAGCAAACACACACCTACACAGATGCAGGTTCAGAGTGGGAGGGGGCTGGGAGGGTTGGGGGCGGATGGGGTTGCTCAGGCATATGCCCAGTTGCCCTATTTAGAAGAAACTGCATATTAACCTACATAACCAACAATATGGCTGTGTTCCTAGGTCATGTCATGTTTTTCTCACAGACAGACCCGTACAGCCAGAACAGATGCTGAATGGACCCAGATCACTGGTGGAGCGCAGCCACTTCAGTGCCAAGCCCCTAATAAATGTGCAGATTTCTGACAGGCCGGCAGATTTCTTTCTTTCCCCCCCCCCCGTATCGTAAGCAGTTCATAGAAATTCACTGTCAAACAAGATGAATGAACCGTACCTATTGCATCCTACCATCTCAATAGGTGGTGTAGCTCTTAATTAGCCCACTAAGCAGATGACTTATGCTGGAACACAGTTAATATGTTAAAAAGAGCCGTGCCTCATTGACTTATATGAAACTAAATAGAGTACATTTGCACTCAAACAAACCGTTTAGTCTTGTTTCAAGTCAGATCTTATTTTTGTATCCTATGCTTCTACTTGCTACCAGTAGAGCTGAACATGTTTCAAAATTGTGTTGTAATAAGTGTTCACTAACAAGACAATGTACTGTAACACTTAGGCAAATAAGATCACTCCTCATTCAAATCTCTTGCCTTCTTTTACAACCTAATGAAATTGTCTCCCCACAAATGCTTTGCTTATATAACACGATGCAAGCACTAAGACTCAATACAAGGCTAAGTTGCTTAAGATAGTTAATTGTTTAAAGCTAATTGTCTTTGTAGGTAATTTGAGCTATGACCTGATTCTCTTACAAATGTGTTCATAGGGTCCCGTGATTTCTATTTGTTACAATTGAAGTGCCAGGATATGTTGGTGATGGTTTGTCTATGTCAGGTAAGGGGCTGTACGAAAATAATGAAGTGGCACAGTTTTACCTTCACCTGTTCAACCCATGCCGTTCCCTAAGGGGAAAAAAAAACCCAAAATGATTTAGGAATAGCTCCTCAACCACAAGGCCTATTTACATATTTCTGGTCTGCTTCGATAGGAGGAAGGAATGTGAATCCATCACTAAACTAAACTAAACTCTAATGCCATTCCAGAGTGAATGGAGGTGCAATAAAGGAAAAAAATACGATTTTCACCCTAGTATAAAATCTAAATTTCAAAAGCAATATCACCATTACAACCCAGATCCAATGGATAATGATGCAACTGAATGTCTTCTCCAACTATTTGACTACAATTGTAACTGTAAATATGATGAAAATACACTAAAATACAACATGCATGATAGTTTATGAAAGATATATAAGCATGCAGTCTCCATGTTTTGGCCATCTTTACTGTTTAAATGTTAACTGGGAGTTTTACTTCAAAACACCACGTAAAAGCCTTGGTGAAATATTTTGACAAGAACATACATTTATGTCAACCGTGGCTATAAAATGTGAATTTGAATGGCTGTGTTTCTCCTGATAAAGCATTCGCTGTGCTTTTGCAATCAAGGTGTGTTCAGGTTCATTGGAAAGCTCACTATTTCTAATTTCTAGCTATACCAAGCGTGTGATTGTAGGCTGACGAGAAAATTACCTGGATCTTTTTTTACAAAACTTGATCTTATTAACTTTAACTTTAAGACGTTGTTTGGACAACATACAGTTGGTTCATGAATTCTTAAAAGCCTAGGACTATTTGTTAAATGCACCACGAAGGTGGACCTGGTACCGGGTCGTTGGCGGCCAAACAGGGAGCACATGCCTGCCTATTTAGGAGTCTTTGCACAGGCCTGCACACACAAAGCAATTTTGTAAAGGTTAGATCCTCCTCTTTCTTTTCTTTTAATTTAGTGACATTTTGTTTGTGTATCCACCCTGTTTCTTAAGACTTGAGAACTTGTAAACAGCAGCCGATGTCAAAAGTAGGGATCGACCGATACTGGTTTTTCAAGGCTGATACCGATAATTAGTAAATAATGAAACCGATAACCGGTATTTAGAACCCATATGCATTTACAGTAAAAATGAAAATCTTTAAGTCAAAATTAAGATTTTGGAATGTTACAAACTCCAAGACAAAACTTTGTTTAAATGCTTTAAGCATTTATTTAATATTTAATACTATTTATTTTAATTGTATTTACATTTCATGCCACTAAGTGGCCCATCCCAAATGGAATTACATGACACAATATAAATGAGAAACTTTCAACATAAAGCCCAGTAACAGATAGTCAGATAGCGTTGTGGGCGGGGCATTAGGTCCGACTCACTGGGGAGTTAAAGCGAAGCAGAGGGACAGACACAGAGCTGTAGCGGAGCCAAAGTAGAGCACTTTTTAATTCATTAACTTCATCGGTTATCAGGCCAATACAATGCAGACACAGATAATCCGCACACTGCCATGAAACGGCCCGATAATCAGGTCCATCCCTAGTCAAAAGCTACGGTATCTCCTTTAGGTCTCCTTTATGTATGACCAGTGGGCCTGAGTCCAGACTATTTGGAAAACTCCCTTACTCTGACTCAGACATGTTGGCCCACTGCTGTGCAGAATAAGTACAGTAATGAAGGAGAGAGCAAATTCCACACTATTTTCTCCATCAATCCTCTTGGGAACAGCATACCTCCTGCCTGTGCCTGATGTATTGTTACTCTACATTGTGCAGTGGAGCTCCATTTGTCTCAATCACCAGATTCTTCTATTATCATTCCAGCTCAGTTACTGTTGTGGACGTTACCAAGCATAACAAATCAATAATAGAGCACATATTCATTACACAAATAAAATGTGAGATGTGTCCGTGCCAAAAGCCTCTTTTTTTACAAATGGCCCTTTGGCTGTGTTAAAAGAGACCAGTGGTGCATTTAGCTGAGGAATAATCATGAGCATCAATAGTGGCATCTAGACTAATGGCCAATGGACATAAACAAACAAATGTAGCAGTGCACTAATTGGGCAGCTATACTATTGAAAACTGCCTGCTACTCAAGAGTGGAATACTTAAATCTAAATGTTAAAGTTGAAGGAGATGTAGAACACAACACAGCACAACTGATCTGAACCAAATGCACTCTGTCTGTGCTTTAAGTTTCTCAAACTGGTTTCACATATTCTACTAACAGCAGCATAGCATCCCATTTATTATGGGAGGAATGGTATGCATTTGTGGGGAGGAGGAAGGGTGTGGGGTAGTTGTGCCTGTATGTGTCGACATGTGTTTTTAATGGGTATGGACTGTCCTGCTAGGAATGCTTTGTTTTTTTTGTGCAATGAGCAATGAGCACCAAATTCCTAGCAACTCAGTTGCACGGAATTAGTTGCATAAAGTATTGAATCTTGAATATCACTCCTGCAGAACGTAAGACCCCCTGAGGTCCTCTCTACCATCTCCCCTTTCCCAGTCAATAGTCCCAAACCAGATTGATGGCTGTATATTGCATGCTACTTCATGGCCCAAGGCGTGAGTGAGTTTGCCGCTCCGCAGGGAGACAGAAAACAGTACAAGATTACACGCTACTGTTCCACTCCTGGGCCAGCCTCTGTCACAGCTCGCCTCAATCTAATAAACACGTCTTTATTGATCTAGTCCGCACTCTTCCATGTTTTTCTTTTATCCGCACTTTCCTCTCTTTCCCCCTTGCCGGTTAAAGCAGCGTTCCCTTGGTACGATGTTTGATCTTAATGCTATGAAAAGAACATGGGGGGGAAAAGGTGTTGGCCCATTTTGTCATTTGATATGCGTGTGTGATGTGAATGAAGCTGCAATCTTGAGCAACAACGTTAATTTGACTAATTTATGATTTATAATTAACCAGTGTTTTTCATTTATGATTCATACAGTGGAGTATAATACTCACTCATTAAGATGGCTTTGAAAGTAGCCAAAATAAATAAGTAAAGCTTTTTATAGGCAATGTTTTTGTATTTGACAAGCCCTTAACAGATATTTGATTATTTACCATTCAGATGTGGCTCAGACGTGGCCTTTCTTTCTCACATGGAGGCTCATTAGAGTATCTCTATCTTTTTCCCAATTTCAAATGAAAAGGAAACTTTGTCAACATCTGTTTTATCTAAAAACATACATTTCTCTGTTTGTTCATCTTATTATTGCTGCAAAATGGGATTGTCAAGCAGACAAACTGACCAACACATATATGATAAAAGATCCATACTTGGCGTCTGTGTATTGATACAGTATTGCCACGGAAAATATTGCGATACTATGCTGTATCGATTTTTTACCCCCACCCCTAAAAGATAATGTGTTTTTGAACAATTAAGCATCTAAACATGTTCTAGTAGAAACCCCAAAAAGCATGTATGAACCTGATCATGAGCATGATATTTCTCCTTTAAGGCTCAAGAGTTAACTATGTATTTATGAAGATGGTTACCATTGCTACAACAGCACAAGACCTCCGTGTTTTAGGTGGAGAACTGAGGTTGTGGTGTGTGTATTCTCTGACACGTGTGTGTGTGTGTGTTTGAGTGTGTGGTGTGCCCTGACCAGGTGCAGTTGAGGCGATTGCGGTCAGTGGTTTACCGGGCTCTACCTGTGTGCTGAACCATAACGACAGGGAAGTAGAAGAGGAAGAAGGGGATAGAGAGGTGGAGGGGGTGGGGGAAAGGTGGAGGTGCAAGTCACGGGGGTTGACAGAGGAGTAGAAAAAGATGAAAGCTGTCCCAGAAAGCGCCAAGGAATTAGAGGGGATGAGACACTGAGAGGGGACAGATACAGTACAATAAGAGCAAGATCTGACAAAGTCAGTGCACATCACACACATCACGTAAGATTGGATGGACCCCAAATGAATATGGAAATCTCACACACACACACACACACACACACACACACACACACACACACACACACACACACACACACACACACACACACACACACACACACACACACACACACACCCTTGCATTTACCCAGCCATATCTCTCTCACATGACTACACACACTTTTAATCATCCATCCTCTGTACACACTTGTTAAAAGACAGATCCCCTCTGTTCGCCCTCCTCCAATTTAACTCTTTTGCTCTCTATCTGTGTGTGTGCGTCTGTGTGCGTCCGTGTGTGTGTGCATAGGCGCCGATACCATGGGTGCTCCGGAGCTTGAGCACCCACGGAAAATACCGAGCACCCACTGAGCACCCACGTGTGCTTTAAAATTAAACATTGCAATTGGTGCTAAGTGGAGCATCTGTCATAATGTGATTGGTTATGTCGCTGTCAGTCCCCTGCTCCATATCCTATCCACCAATCACAGCGTCTCTTGGATGAAAACCAAGTGTGTGTGACTGCTTAGTCAGCAGGCCCTGTCATACAGTCAGACTGTGGGGGTCGGGTTGTTGGATGGCAGCATCTGTAGGGCCCTATGATTTCCGTGCGGCGGGAATTTGAATATATTTTGTTGACTTCCTTCTCATTTTTCAGTTTAAAACAACAATCGTAGAAAGGTCTCGACCTAAACCGTGGCCAAATGGTATTGTTAAACATGTTGCCTAGTAACCATACGTCCTCAGGTTCACGTTGTGAGTTTGTTGCGTGGGGAAAGTTTTTTTTCCGAAGCGAGTGGCTCCTGAGATAAGCCAATGGTGGCGAAAAAATGAAGAAATTCTCAATTGACTGCTAAATACCGGGCTGAACAAATACCCCAACGACTACTATGAGTCTGGACATAAACTGTTGACTGGACCCGCAAAGACACATGTTAACAACCATTTGAAATCAAAAGTTCATCTCAAGAACAAAGCTAAATCCACAGCAGGCAGATCACTTCAGGTTACCAGTGAGGCAACGACAAAATTAATACATGCAAGGCGTGAGTTTGTGGAAGATTTTGTTGCAGTGTGTGCTGAAGCTGACATACCGCTTAAGAAAATGAAGGGGATACGTCCGTTTCTTGTTAAACATTGCAAGCAGGGAGGCGAACTCCCAGAAAATGCCAGCAGCCTCAGGCCAGACCCACCTGCCGCGGGTCTTTGACCAGCACATGCAAAAAGTGCTGCAAGAGATCCGTGGAAAGAAAATCTTCATTGATGTCGACGAAACCTCTGACAACCGAGATCGCAGTGTCCTCAACATTGTTATTGTCCAATTAGCTTTTATTTAAGTCATTTTGAATGTGCTTTGCTGAATATTTTAACAGTTTAAATAAAGCTGAATTGTGAGTTTGTGTCACCGAGTTTTTAAAGGTCAATACTGCTTAGAAGTGAAAAGAAAACGAGCAAATCCGAAAAATCCGAAAGGGCTAAAAATAAATCCGAAAACACGGAATTTGAAAAATAAAATAAATCGGAATTTGAAAAAAAATAAAACGGATTTCATAGGGCCCTGCATCTGTCTATGCTACGCTGAAGTCACACAGTCATGTTGTACACACACACACTCACAATTTTCACACACAAACAATTCAGACGCTGCTTTGTTTTTTTGCAGCGGACACATCCGAAAGACACATTCACACATCTCGATGCGTGCATGCGCTACAGCAGCTGTACATGCGGTATCGCAGTCATTAACAGTAAATACAGTCTTAGCTCCATTTGGCTCCCAAATGATCCTGTGGTGACATTTGGTCCAATTAGCTTCCCCCTATCATTTGTTTGCGATCAGTGCTGAGTGGTTAGAGATAAGAGGAATGGTGCCGTCTCCTGCAGATGAGCCATATTCTCCTGAGCCGTGGCCGGCAGCAGTCATCTTAAACAGCCCCCGTCACTGCAGCCATTACACAGCTCGTTGGATTAAAAGTTAGCAGGGAATCATGCAGCGGCCAATGGTGTGATAAAAGATGGGGGGAGGTGTATGTGCATGTGTATGTCACCCCATGCCTGTGAGGTGGTGAGTTCTTCCAAGTGTTTATCGATGTGCATTGTTAATCCATATATACTGTGTGTCGGCTCATCAAGAACATGCCATGAAAATCACTGAATCCTGAAAGGTCTTTCAAGTTGATTTTCTTTAAAAGAACTAAAAATGATCAGCCAGTTGGACCACATAATACTGGGGATCATTCAAAGATGTGAGAAGGCAATATGGCCAAAATCTAGCATCACGATATAAGTCATTTCATTTCCAGATAACCCTATATGTCACAATATGTCGTGTTTTCTAATAACTCAATAAATAAATAGTATATTAGTCTATTTTTGTATAGTCCTGTGTGAATTAAATACTTGACATATGAAAAGTATTAAGTATTTTCTCATTTTTTAGGAACTTTAGTGCAAAATGAACGTAATTTGCAAGGATCATAGATGTAACGCTTCGTCCAAATGACGTAAATATTGTCATAATGCAGTTCGGCCGCTAGCTTATTGACATCACGAAACGATATAGAAAAATATATACTATATGTTTTAAAATCACTTAGGTGATATATATATATGATCATACCCCCAGCCCGTAGTTGAAAGTGAGCGAAATAATCTCACACAATTGGCATTTATGGACACCATTAACTCCAACAACATGATTTCAATATTTATATGTAAACAATATTTACTAAAGTATCACTGCTGTCCAGGGAGAACTATGTATTTCCAAATTTAGAGAGGATCAAGTGTTCCTTATGGGTTTGGAAAATGTTCCCGCTTTGTAAGCAAAACAAACCATTTAAAAGCCCATTAAATTATCATAACAATGTACTGTGACAATGCTGAAAAGGGCTTTTGTCTTAGCTTATGAAAATGTGGCATTTAGTTTGAGTCATGCGCATCCCTATTCCAAAATCGAACAATTACCAAAGGTATGTTTTTAAGTATTTTAGATCTCACGATGTGGTATATTTGAGATAAAACAATGTGCCAGCTGTGATAGCTGATATGACCATGTTTTAACAAAAAGAACCAATAAATTCAAATGTAGTGGTTAGTAATAGCTAAGTCAATGTATTTCCTAAGACAGAGTTATTGCAGTAAACCTTTGCCATTTCACACTTCATATCTCTTTTCCCGGCCTCTGTTCCTGTATACCTTCTAGTAAAGGCAGAAATGCCACATGAATAATGAAGAAGACCATGTAATCGGTGTGCTGGTGCATGCGAGGGGGGGGTGAGAGAGAGAGAGAGAGAGAGAGAGAGAGAGAGAGAGAGAGAGAGAGAGAGAGAAAAAAAAAAAAAAAAAAAAAAAAAAAAAAAAAAAAAAAAAAAAAAAAAAAAAAAAAGCCTTGCAGGCATTTAAACAGATAGCAGCGCTCAGTTGTATACCGATGTGATCTCAGTGTCAGGTAAAACTCATGAACTCGGCAAGGTTTTATAAGCAACGCTTGATGGAGCAAAACTAGGCAAAAAAACAAAAAAAAAACATAAAAAGCAGCCTGGTGCTGTGTACAAAGTCATTTGTACAAGCAACCATGTCTTAAATTGCTAACCGTCAGGAGAGGCTAAAGTAAATTCTAAAGGCTGCGGCAAGGAAACCGATAATTAGTATTGATAGTGTCCTGATCAGTCACCCTGTCCCCTGTCCTCTTTCTCTCTGTCTGCATCAGCCCGTCTCTCTTCGTCTGGATGAGTCAATCTTTCAGTTCAGCGTTCTCCATCTCTCTTTAGCACACACATACCTGAATGCGAGTCCAAAACACACACACACACACACACACACACACACACACACACACACACACACACACACACACACACACACACACACACACACACACACACACACACGTAGACAGAATACACACAGCCACAGTGTGGCGTGACATTTCCTTTTGTTCATTTAAATACCAAGGAGTCCAGACCAAAAGAGAAACCATTACAGGGCGCAATGTGGCGTGACGGCTTTTTGATCAGCTGTAGAGAGAAATAAGAGGAGAAAATGTTAGGGGCATTACCACTCATTTTCTCGAGGTGCTCTGATAACGTTTAACCAGCTGATTGCTTTGTTTAGAGCCCCCTGCCTGCCGCTACAGCTCGGAAATGTAAAGCAGAGCAAGGCTCTGGCCGCAGTTTGAATAATTCCTGCGGAATTCTTAGGTGTGCATCGGTAAGGGCGTACTTGCATGGATGCAACTATGTACTGTCATGGTCATATGCATGAATTATTTTCAATATGCCTTTATGGGAAACTAGGAGCTGCAATACTGAGATTTTCAGATGAGTGCAAGATAGCCACCACCAAAACAAGTCACGTACGTTAAAGACTCATATTATGCATTCAGGTTGATGCTTTGATTTTGGGGTTTATACTAGAACACGTTTTTACATGCTTAAATGTTTCAAAAAATGCTTTTTCTCATACTGTCTGTCTGAATATACCTGTATTCACCCATCATTGGTCTGCGTTTCCAGGTCTTCCACATCTGCGTTCTCAGCGTCACTGCACCATCATTGCAGCCGGAGAATGACTGTAACGGCACTGTAGCGACACTTTCTACCTTTATATAGTATAGTTGTGACATTACAACCTTACGGAAGTCCTGACGGCTCGTTTAAAGTTTCTGAATACGGGCTGTGGGCATTTCTCTGTGGATGGAGCTTTTTGATACTTTCACTATTTATATATTTATATAGCACCTCGACCTGCTTTACGATAAAAAAAAAGGGACCTTTAAAGGTCTCTTCCTGTAGAATCCACCATCACCCACAGTTATTCACCAAAAGACTGCAGCAGAGAGCCACAAATCAAGGCTACTTTGACTCTTTGTTCACTCTTTCATGGCAAGCGAGTCGCCACGTGCTTTGTTAATTTCTCTCCATGTCCACCATATGCTACATTAGCTCCCCGCTGTTTAAGATCTATGTGTTAGCGTGAGCATGCTATGAACTTGCTGGTGCTTCCTGAGCCGTAGCCTCCCTATGGTGCAGCCTGAGCACAGCAGCAACTGCAGCATCCATCCCCCGTATACGCCACGAAACATACCTTCCCATATAGAAAACAAATAAAGGCTCAATATAGAAATGGCCTTTCATGAGAGCCTGTAACAGTTGAGTCTCCCTGCTTGCACGTAGCTGTCACAAACTCCTGATACCGCCCTAACAAAAGCCTCAAACACATAAATCTTGGTAAGGTTGTATCTCAGCAGCTGGTCATGTTATGTAGGACTAGATAAAGTGAACAGGCACCTTTGGGAATAACAACTAACATTCAGGAATTTAAACACTTTGTTGCTAAATTCTCAGCATTCTGGGGTGCAAACGCTCATTTTAGTCTTTTCAAATATCGCAGTGACACATTTAACTGCCTAGTAAAAGCTGTCAATTTACAATTATTTCACTATCAGATTCCTGCCACTCTTGTTTTGATTCGAATGATTATAAAGGGGTGAGAGAGATGGAGAGATAGCGATACAGAGAGATATGAAGAGAGAAAGAGAGGAGGGAGAGGACAATTGACAGCTGCCCAAACCGAGCTGCCTTTCAAGATAGGAGAGCAAGTGCAGCACCTGGGCAACCAAACCGATAAGACTCCAGCCAAGATATCAAACAGCATCAGCAATAAGCAACAGCCATCCAACGCACACTTTCTGCAGCCTGCCACAGGCTCCCCACCAACCACTGCCAAACAGCCCTGGGGGTGGTGGTGGAGGGGGAGAGAGCCTAAACAAATTGGAAATGTCAAGCGGTACCCTGACCCACCTCGCTCCGCCTCCCCATCAAAACCGTAATCAAGAAGCGGAGATGTGGTAGAGTTTGCTTTAATACGTGTGATGGGTTGTTTGAGTAGGAAGTGAAAGAGCGTGCAGCTGTGATTGGGGCACAAAGAGGGGATAGATTAAAATAAATGTGTTACTCGTCATTGCATCATTATTTTACTGCCTTCAAAATACAATACCAAAAGGCAGTTAGAGGTGACAACCTGGAGGCGGTTTCTAAAAGGCTAAGTGCAACTAACTAACTAAAGCGCGAAACTACCATAGAAAAAGGATCTATCTCGCTCTTTGTAGTTTTGGCTTATTTAAAGCTAATGTGCTTGCACTTGATTATTGCTGTCCGGAGTTTGTACCTTCATGGTTGAATGCACTTAATTGAAGTCGCTTTGGAGAAAAGCATCAGCTAAATGACATGTAATTTAATATATTTTAGATTATGTTTGACTGATAATTATCCCTAATAAATAGGCTACATGTTCATTTAAAGACCAAGAACAAAATTAATGCTTATTCCTTTTTCTTGACTTTTTTTTATTTGTTTTTTTGGGGTGGCATTTCAGCCTTCAATGGAAAGGACAGCCAGATATGAAAGGGGACACACGGAAAATCGTCCAGGTCGGACTCGAACCCTTGACCTTCTGCGTCGAGGCATACACCCCCCACACATGTGCGCCCGGCTCCACCAACCGAGCTAACCCGGCCACTACTTATTCCTTTTCTGTGGTGCCAGAAATGTTTGCAAGAATGTGTTGATTGATGTCTAAAAATTCAATAAATCCAAAATGCTTTTACAAATATTAGCCCGCTATTAAAAAATTGAGACAATAAAGACTTAATTAATTAAAGGCAATATCCTGCTCTTTTCTATCTTGTAGCTGATTATTCCTGTCACCCTCTTCCCCACGGAATATTAATCCAAGTAAATACTACTAATCCAGTAAATGTTGTAACTCAGATCCTGCTCTGTAATGGGTTCTATTTAGGGTGTATGTACATGTGTAAATCACACGTTTTATCCCCATACGATATGATATTGATTCTTTGGACAACGATAAAATATTTATCTGCGACCGATACCAGACGATGCATAAGCCCGTTTAACACAATCCGTTACATTTATATATCTATTTACAAAAAGCTGATTCGCTGAGGATTGAATGGATATATCGATCCAGATCAATGCATCATTAAGCCCCTAACGGAGATGTTCAACAGTATGGTATCAACAGTGTGTTATCATTTTTGTGGCACACTTCACAGCTTGTTTTGGATGTTGGGAATACTTATGGCGAGCTGAGGACAATACACGGCCCACGGCAGTAGATTCATCATTCTCTTCATAATGCCGGATATGAATCATGCTCTCTGTGTGTTGTCCCCCGCTGAAGGAATTAGTTAAGAGCTGTGAGGCTGTCCCATTCCTCATCCATTTCCTCCGTCTCATTCATCTCTGTCTTCCTCAGGTTGTGTTTTTAGCGCTCAGATTTATTGGCATCAGCACAGAGGGGCAATGCATATCATACTTTGCAAACAAGACTAAGATTAAGAGACACAAAGAGAAGGAGCAGACAGCTGAGCCCATTATGAGAGGAAAATGAGATAATCAGCAAAAAATAAAAAATAAAAACCACACAGACGTGCCACTTCCATTCCAAAATGAGAAATATCTACGACCTGTTTGCATTTCCAGGGTGGATGTTTGGCACATACTCCAAGCTAAACCTCACCTTAAATCATGCTGCATGCCACATCAGTGTGACACAGAGAAATGGAGTTGTACCTGGAGGGATGGATGGACTTTTTACTTCTAGTGGAGATTACTGTTGCGTGGCAACCACAAGCACATAGTGCCTCGCGTACAGTAAAAGGCATGCACTGTGTATCTGATGAAATCTCTGTTAACCAGCAGCACACAAACCTGCACCTTCCAACTGAGCAGACCAAAGTCTCATTAGCAGGGGGTGAAACTTTTTAGTGAACGTCTATGGCAGTGGTTCCCAAACTTTTTCATGTCAATGATGCCTAAGCTCACACAAATTAGACAATGGACCCCCCATTTGATGAGACTTTGTCCCAGGGTCTGATAGGATTTTTGCTTTTAGATGTTTTAGTACAGATAGTGTATGAAACCCATGATCACAGTCATACATTCTGGCATTGTGTTTCTTATAGATGGAATTAAAGTGAAAACAAATGTTTCCCTTTTTTTTGCCGGGGACCCCCCTGTAACCCCCCTCGAGGGTCCCCAGACCCCACTTTGAAAACCACTGATCTATGGGATTCTTTGTGCGTATTCAGAAAGTACTTTCCCTTCATCCCACATATTAAGTTATCAAATCCAGCATTGCCAGACCTTCCTCCACAGCGCTGCGGAGGAGGGTCTGACGAGTCCACACAGTATTCCGGGATGGGAGATTAATACGTGGTCTGGTTTATTGGAATTTTTTTTAAACCAATCACACTTGGAGCTGGGCAATATATCGATGTTGTATCAATATCGTGATATGAGACTAGATATGGTCTTAGATTTTGGATATCTTAATATCGTAATATGGTAAGTGTTGTCTTTTCCTGGTTTTAAAGGCTGCATTACAGTAAAGTGATGTCATTTTCTGAATTTACCAGACTGTTCTAGCTGTTCTATTATTTGCCTTTACCCACTAAGTCATTAAATCATTTCTGGAGATTATTTATCAAAAATCTCACTGTGTAAATACATTTTTTTTAAAAGCACCAATAGTCAACCATACAATATCGTTGCAATATCGACATCTAGGTATTTGGTCACGAATATCATGATATTTGATTTTCTCTATATCGCCCAGCCCTAATCACAATCGTCTTGGGCGGCGCTAAGCACCAGACACAATGACGGTGCCTCTGTAAAATAGCCTCGGAAAGGAACTTGGAACTTGGAACATGTCTCCGATCAATATTGAGGTCAACAGAAAACTCAGATTGGACAGATAGTCTAGCTAGCTGTCTGGATTTACCCTGCAGAGATCTGAGGAGCAGTTTACCATAGTCCTCAGAAATCCACCGGAGTTTAGAACGCCAAAACAAAGAAAGAGGAAGGTAACGGACATCCGGCCGAAAATCAGGGACATTGCCTGCGGCCCCATAGCAATCCCAGAAATGAACCGTTGCTGATATTGAAGATTAGCTCTAGATAACTCAAGTGTGCAACAAGGCGTTAAGGTCTATTTATTTAGAATTGTAGAAGTTTGCGAAGTGATTTTGGACACGACTACAGCCTCTTTTAATGTTTAAAATTCCGCAGCTGCTGTGAATGTTCCATACAGTACATGTATACTTTGGCTGGGCAGTATATCAATATGGTATTATATCGATATCATGATATGGGACTAGATGTAGTCTTAGATTTTTGATATTGTAATGACAGTAAGTGTTGTCTTTTCCTGGTTTTGAAGGCTGCATTACAGTGAAGTCATTTTCTGAACTTTACCAGTTCTATTATTTGCCTTTACTCACTTAGTCATTATATCCACATTACTGATGAATATTTATCAAAAAAATCTCATTGTGTAAATATTTTGTCAATCCTACAGTATCATCGCAATATCGATTCCGGGGTATCTGGCCAAAAATATTGGGATATTTGATTTTCTCCATATCGCCCAGGCCTAATGTATGACCATGGCCCCTTTAAACAATGCATGAGATGTTATTACCCTATGCTTTTCTGGAGAGTATGGGGGAGGAGGTCGGGGCGGTGGAGGGGCTTGTGATGCATCCATCTTTCATGTCCCAGCACAAACCTGCAGTTAATGCCTTTTTGAAAAAATAAACCCTTATCAAGATTTCCCCTAAAAAAGACCATCATTTAACCCTAGCTTCTTTGCAAGAATACCACTATCTTTCCCTAACCTAAAAAGTTGCCAGCTGCACATATTGTAGGAGGAAAGAATTTAAGAATCTCTTGAAAACTCAGCTTTAGGGCAGTATTAACTTGACATCCCTGCCCAGAGGACATTTTGTTCTTGTGAAAAGTCCCTCATGCTATGAACTCCCATCATGAGGTTTTATACGAGCTCACTAAAGGTGAGCAAACCTCCTTTTCTAACTGAACGGCGTGGTAAACAGAGTGGAGATGGAGTCACTCTCCAGTGCATCCCTGCTGCTCTCCCCCTTAAATCTTCTCTCAATAGCTTCTTTATCAATCTGCTTTTTCTCCAGCACTATCTCTCTATTCACTCTTTTGCTTCCTTGATTCCTTTCATCCTCAAAACTCTATCCGTCTCCCTGACATCTTTCCTCCTCCTCCTGCTGTCCTTCATTTGCCCCAGCCCTCCATCCTTCTCTCCCTCCCATCAGCCCACCTCCTCATTCCTCGCTTCCTTCTCTCTCCAGCTCCTCCATCTTAGCTCATCATTGCAGAAGCAGGTTTTTTTCCCCCCCGCATGCCGGTGATGTCACAGGTGGAGTTTGTGTGTGTGTGTGTGTGTGTGTGTGTGTGTGTGTGTGTGTGTCTCAGAATGATATCGCTCTCCTTCGGACCGTGTGAATGAGATGATCCACCTTCTCGCGGCCTCCCTGTCTCTCACACAGACACCCCCCACCCCGCCCCCACCCTCCCACCTACCCCATCTCACACACACTGACGCACACTTCCACTCACATAAAGGAGTCAATTTGTCAGAGATGTCAAGGGTGCTAACGAACAGCCAGCTTCTTGCCATATGCCTGTGCGTGCGTGCGTGCGTGCGTGCGTGCGTGCGTGCGTGCGTGTGTGTGTGTGAGTGAGTGAGAGTGAGCACGTCCGTACAGCTGCTGCAGCATGCTGTGAATGAGTGTGTGGCAAGTGTACTAAGCAGACAAGTACACGTGTATACTGTATATATATATATAGCTGATGTGTGGAGAGCTATGGAGACAAGTGTGTGTGTGTATGTGTGTGTTTATTCAGCCTTTAGAGAGTGAATGTGTTAATTAATACATGACACCTCTGGGACCGGTATGTGCCTCGGCCTGCGTGCACGCGTGTGTGTGTGTGTGTGTGTGTGTGTGTGTGTGTGTGTGTGTGTGTGTAAGCTCCTCTTCATCCAGTGTCGCCTGAGGAGTGTGATGACCGGTCTATTTGACAGGCGTTCCAGTCACAGCGGTTGACCCGTTGCTGCCGGTGACTGGGTCTTCGGAGTTAATTATTCTCAGCTGGTCCATCATGCTCCATGCTGCGAACACACACACACACACACACACACACACACACACACACACACACGCGCACACACACACGTACACACATGCACGCTCTGTTCTCCCATCTTAAGTTAAGCATGATGCCTTTTAACTAAGGACACACACAGGAGCAACCTGGTGACCCGTACTGTGGAGCGTCCTAAGTTACAATGACACATCCAACCCCGCAGGCCGTACACTGAATGTATGGATTTCTACAGTCGAGTATGAATGACAATGACTAATGTGAGGCAGTCTCGTTGCTAATTAAAGTCTAGTCACACATTAATTACCATGAGCTGCAGTATTTAAGGTCTTAATTCAGTGCTTTAATTGAACCTTTGATAAACCAGGATCTCCTTTTGGATTTCTTTATCTTCAGCGAGAGTGAGGAATTATAGATTGCTATTGTCTGCTTTTAATACAAAAGTCTAGTACTACATTTCGCTTGGATGATACCAAACAAATGATATGACTTGGTTAAAGGCATACTAGCTAGCTCATTCACTTGTGTCAAAGATGTATAGTTTCCCAGGAAAATAAGAACGAACGTGTTGGTATCACATTTCAATGCACATAATGACAGCCCAGAAATAATCTAGAAGTCTCTGCAGCAGGTCTCTGTTCTGTGCAGGAAACCATATATATTGTAAGGATTGACGCCTCTCCCAAAATCACAAAGGTAAAATTAAAATACTTGAATGAAGTTATGCCTCATTAGAAAGCACAGACTGGGGCGCCTGGGTAGATCACCCGGTAGAGCGGGCGCCCCCATGTACTTACTCCTCGACGCAGCCCTTTGCTGCATGTCATACCCCTCCCTTTCATGTCTAAGCTGTCCTATACAAATAAAGGCCTAAAATGCCCCCCCAAAAAATAATCTTTAAAAAATAAAAAATAAAGCACAGACGGCATTGCTTTAAAAGATAAATGTAGATATTTTTATAGAGCCCAACCGATAAACCCACAGATGTACAGGTGTTGGCACATTTGTCGGCTGATAAATTCATATCTCCGTTACATACAGTAGTTTCTCCACCGGAGAGCAGTGACAGTGATTTTTATCTTGGTCACAATTTCTTTTTTTGATGATTATATTTAAGGGATCCTCATCAAAAATGTTCCTTTTCAATCCTGCTTTTATAATGATATAACGTCATTCATTTCAACTTTCAAATATAGATATTGGTATCAGCCTAAAAAAAATATAGGGTCGGCTGGATTCTCGATTTCTTTATATAAATATACAGTAGCGAGTAGTAGTACAATTAACAGAGGAATATGAAACAAGATCTTAATATTTTTGATTGATTATATTATATTATATTAGTGCTAGGTAAGGTTTTTTTTAATACAAGGACCCACCCAATCATTAGGAGAGCCAACCCGCAAAAATACCACCTGAACCTGAACCCAACCCATCGTACATTAAAGTAGCACATAGCAAGGACTGAGCCTCTCCATAGTGTGTGTGTGCGTGTGTGCGTGTGTGTGTGTGCGTGTGTGTGTGTGTGTGTTTTAGAGAGACCGAGAGTGACAGAGAAAGAGGAAGAGAAGGTGGAAGGTGGAAGATTGCACACAATGTTTCTGTAAGTTATTAATACCGTCTCTGAGTATATGTTCATTAACATCCTGTATTTCCCTACCCATGAATCGCTCAGCCCGCCATTTGTATTTTAGTGGAGCAGCTTTAAACGTCACACTTATGTGCCCCCAGTCATTGTTTGTGTATTGTAATCAAAGCTGTCGTTGAGCATTTGAAGAAGCACTGTACACACCTTGAAATGCAGGTTGAATGGAAGTACAATATTTATGACACACAATGTGTTTAGGGCTGTTTGTTGCCATTGAGGCGAGGCCTGGCTCAAGTATTTGGAGCAGAAGGCAGCCATATGTGAGTGGGTGGGGTGATGGCAAAATGCTTGCACACACACACACACACACACACACACACACACACACACACACACACACACACACACACACACACTTCTGAATTACAGAATTTTCCAATAGTGTTCACAGAGCGAACCAAATGTTTGTCTCTCTCTTACTTGGTGTACCACAGCAGGATCACGGCTCAAAGGGTGGAGGGATCCCACAGCTGAAAACAACATCTGAACAGCAAAAAAAAAAGAGAGAAAAAAAAAAAACGATCTTAATTTGGCAAAACAAATGAGCACCCGCGAAGGCATTAGGGAAGTGATATGCAAACAAGTGCTCCATGTGCCTTTGAGCAAGCTTGCCAGATGCTGGTGGGTCTAGCCCGGCGGGAGGGTCGTGAGTTAGATCTCACAGAGAGAGGCAGGGAAACTAGGTGGGAGCAGTGGAGGAGAGTAAATGTGGTGTGATTAGCGCAAAATGTTTTGGCAATTGCCTCTGTTTGGCACGAGTTGTGAAAGGTACATTTATAGGCGAGCGCTAAGCCATTCCCAATGTAGCACAAGTGATGCTTTTTGGACCACGTTGGAAGTACAGAAAGCACACCGGTACAACAGCTGACACATTTCATTTACTTGGAATACATTTTAACTCAGTTAAGAACCTCTTAAGATACAAGGTAGAGATGACTAACACAGCAAATGTTTTTTAAAGGAACGTTTTCTGTGTTTTGTATGCCTCGGCGCCGGCTCACGTCCGTACCATTCTCAGGAACCCTTGAAGGGAATGTCTTCAAATTTGGCACAAACGTCCATTTGGACTCTGCGATGAACTGATTCGATTTTGGAGATCGAAGGTCAGGGTCACTGTGACCGCACACAACACATTTATGGCCATAACTCAAGAATTCATATGTTAATAATAATGATAATTTGACATAAATGTCTAATAGAATAAAATTATCAAGTGATGACATTTCATACCCAAAAGGTCAAAGGTCAACTCCACTGTAATACTGTCACAATGTCCTGCAAAAACGCTTTTCTGGGCATTATTCGAAAGCCAGTATTCAGTATCCGACATTTGGAATTGGTGACACTAATCTTGAAACTTGCGGTGATTGTTTAGATCTTCTGTGCTGCCTGGTTGAAGATGTGTGTGAAGCATCCACCGTTTGCCAAAAAATACATATACAACGCTTAATACCTTTTATTAAATTCCTTCAAAGTCTTCCCTACATATATTATATGAGTTTGGGCAGACATGGATATAAACTGAAACTTGCCTGGTTGGCAGAGGCCTACAGCTGTGAGGTGGTAATTATTAGAATTTCAAGTCTATCTTAATACAATAAACACATCCATAAGTGCGTGCAAAGACTTCCTCACACTTTCGAAATGTGTTTAATAATATGATCAGAAACCATCCTGTATTTCTGATTTGTGATAATGAGTGGTGATAGTTACGTAATTGCATACTGTCATACCTGCAAAACGCTTTTCCGCGAAAATCGCCGTTTTGAATGGGAAAATGTCATCCACGTGAATCGTGTACATCCAAAGAGTTTTTATTTTGGGGGGGGGTCCGAGACCCGGTGCTAATACGGCACTGGTGCCTTAACGACCGTTATCTAGTGGACCGAATAGCAACGCAGATTTCGGTGCCTTATTTAGGTGCCACTTAAATGCCTGCGCTTCTCTCTGATGTTCCGAAAACGGACGTTAGAGGGAACTGAAACATCACCGCACGGGACGCTAGTTACGGTAACACCACACTCAACAGCAGGTAACGTTAGTTTACCGTTAGCTAGCAGCTGGAGTAAACACGGTTAAAATGCTGACAGCCAAACGGTGTAAAAGTGTTTTTGTATTTCACTGGAGAGAATTACAACAATAGTCTGTAGCTGCCGTTGTCTGAAATTCGCCTCGCCAGCCTTGTGCTGCATTCAAAGTTGTTGTAAAATACCCAACCAGTGGTTGTTTTTGTGGTTTAACAGGAATTTACTGGTGAAATAAGTTATTGTTATAAGTTATTGTTATTACATTTTTTATAAATCATTAAAAATTTTACCCTGTGGCCTTAGCAATAAACAAGCCGACTGTTGTTTTGGGCTTAAGTTTATCGTTTTTTTCTTCTCTCGGGGGGGTGGTGGTGATGGGTGGTGTATCACCTTTTTCAGCCCTTCTGAGTTTGCAGGTATGACTATACTTGAAAAATATCGTATTATATATTCTCTTACTGTCTGCTTTTCCAGTTGGGCTTTATTAATAGAATACAGAAAATAGAATACGGTGCATGATTTTAATCAGTATTCTGATTCTTGATTGCCAGTCTACGGAGTTTTAAAAAAATACCAATTATAATCAGCCTCGGAAGAAAAGGATTGGCAAGGCGCAAACAACAACAACGAGGCATTTTGAAATGAATGCAGCATATAAAAAGGTATTAAAATTACAGCATACATGTGACAGGTTTACAGGTTACAAGCACATGTGCCTGTGGGCAGTAGTAGCTCTTTGCATAATTAAACAGGAGTGTGGGCAGATGTGCAAACTGCATAGTAAGCTAACACTATTCAGATAATTCAGATTGGGATAATGCATACTCAAATAAATACATTTTATTGCACAAATCCTGCATAGATTGGCTCATAAAACAATAGGATGTGTACAGTAGAGCCCATGTGCATAAACCCATTTTCTCAAGCCAAAATGAATGTGTAATTTTACACATCAAACACTTTATTTGGTTATGCTGGTAAGTGCTCACTTAATAAACAAAGAGCACAATTTAAGACATTTCAGCACACAGTTGCACACTTTCACAGAGTTTCCATGAAAGCAATCTCTGCCCCTTCAGCAAAACACATTCTGTATGAACCCAATATGCCTGCATGAGCAGCTTGAATGCTCATATTTAATGCATTGTTTGTGTTCATTGTTCGTGTGTGTCTATATTCAGTGCAGTAGTCACACATTCACAAGCCTACATCTGTGTAAGAACAAGTACTTTAAGATTACATTGTACTCGACCGCGGGTGAACAATTACGTGTTTGCTTTCTAAAAATGTGTGCTGTTGTGAACTCGTTTGCCATGTTATGGCCCTTGTGTATGCGCACGTTTGTTCACACACCTGTTCACTCTACACGTGTGTGCGAGGGAGCTGCCTGTTTCCCAGTCACAAAGCGATCCAGCGCCAGTGAATTAAAGCCGATGAATCGCAGCGCCACAGTTGAGCAAGCACAAGAGGCTAGTGGCTGACGCTAGCGTATTGTTGGGAATCAGCCACCCTGTCGGAGCACACTGTGCCCCTATTCCCTCCCTTTCCTAACAGCCCGTGTCACCCAGCTCCCTTGCCAACACCCACACCCACATGCACACCCACACACACACACACACACACAGACACACACACACACACACACACTGAAAGCTCTTAGCTGCCGCAGTTTGCGAGCAGGTGCTAGCGTGGCATGGCAGCGCCCACAGGGCTCAGAGGCGGTAGACAGACACCAGCTCAACCGTCCAGTTTTCCACATTCTGCTCGGCGACTGCTCGCTGGTGCTCAGCCCTAATTATTATTGGCCACTGTAATTAATTACAGAGCCTAAGGGCAGCCGGCACACATAATCCAGGATCACTCCCCCAACTTCAGTGGGGTCATTCGGTGTTTCGGACTGTGCCAGTGTGGCTGCCGTCCCTGAGACCGGGTGATCCCGCTTTTTGAGGCGTTATTAGGGAACCCACTGCAGTTCTAGGCGAGACCCGCCCTTCAATAGCATTCACATGCTAAGATTGGCCAGGCATCCGATTTGTTCAGGTCCTAACCCCTGACCAATCGGCTATCCTAACCTGACCCTAGGACTGCAGTGGGATCTATAAAAAATAAATAAATAACTAAAAACGCCGCTCTGAGTGGCTTCTCCACAATGCACGCAGTGTGGTTCTGTACCAAGATGACATTTTTGCAGTTAAGCACTTGCTGCTCAGTTTCGATTTGGCACAAGTCTGCACACTAGCATGTGGTCCAAGGTTAGACCGATTTAGCTTTGATTTTACATCAAATGATTTAGCTGTTGAATGAAGCTATCGAGTTAAACTATGCAATTGAACATGGTAATCAGGCTTTATAGACGGTGGTAGCGCCTACTGTTGGCCTGAAAGGGCAGTTATTCTTGTTGGGAGCTATAAAGATTATGGGTTTATGAGTAGGGGATTTGTCCTCTCCTTGTGGTCAGAGGGGCTGTTGCTGCCTGCCCACACAGTAAAAAGGGACCCACAATACACACACAGGCGCCAAGATTTAGGAGAAAAGTAGATGAGTATTGAGCGTTGGATATATCTCAGTGAAAATTGCACCCGGGGGAGAAAGAAAATAGGGAGTGAGGGCTAAAGAGAAGGCAAAACAAAGGAAGCCAGCTAAAATGAAGGCAAGCGGGACAGTTCTAGGAGGAAAGTGGAGGGGTTTGGGGCTTAATGGCTGCGGTCTAGATTTGCGTCATCTTTTAAAAGTTGGTTTATGATTCTTACTGGTCTTACACCCCATCCCCCCCCCTACCCCCTCTCAAATTACAGCATGGGCTGTGAGAGAGCATCAAACATTGCTGCACTGTCTTATTCATGTTTCATGCTGCTCCACTGAGCAACCAAAGGAAAGAAGGAGTGAAAGGCAACAAAAGTGAGAGGCTGGGGGAATGAAAAAAAAAAAAGAATAAAAATAGAGTAACCTACTTTTTTTTTTTTGCACTGCGTCTCTGGGTGCACATGGAGAAGCTTATAATGAGTGAAACACACATGCACACGCACAAAAACACTTTTCTTGTAATTGCTTCAGTTGGTGCACAGGAACGGTGTATCGTGTATCCCAAAGGTGGGAGAGAGCAACGCGCAGGCTGAGAAACAACAACAAAGAAATGGGGACATATATACGCTTAACATGCACACACACCCTCACTCCTGGCGGTCTGCAACAACAGACCAAACACCCCCGCCCCCTGCCCCCCGCCCCCCGAACACCAAGTGGAACAAGTCTCTCAGGCCTCCTCCTTCTCGCGCCTCGCTCTTCAGTCGTCAGTCTACAGTCTCTGTTCAGTGTCGGAGCCGGCGCTCTCCACTTGCACCTCATTATTTCCTCAGGAGCCGAGGGGCAAAGACACTCGTTTCCTTAGATGCAGAGATCGAGATAGAAGAGAGTGACGGATAGAGAGAGAGAGAGAGAGAGAGAGAGAGAGAGAGAGAGAGAAAGGCGGCGTTCGATATGCCGCTGCGCACTGCTGTGACACCTCAAACATGCTTCAGACTCACACTAACAAACACACACACACACACACACACACACACACACACACACACACACACACACACACACACACACACACACACACACACACACACTCACACTCTGAAGTACAGTAGCAGCAGAGGAAGAGGGATCAAGAGAGGGGGAAAGGGAGGGAACAGATTACAGCGGTTGTACCGCGGCAGAGATGGCGAGGAGGGAAAAGACAAACTGTCTGAGATGGAATCGGATCGGGAGAAAGCATCGGCTGAAAAAGAGAGCAAGAGCAAAGGGAAGTGTGGAAGAAAGACGGAGAAGCAGGAATAGACTCAAACTTTATGCAGGCACACATTTTGCCAGCAAATCCTGTCGTGTTTGCTGCAGACCTCATTCAGTCATTCAGACCTGTAGGTATTGAATTCAATACTTCCATCACCGGCTGCACACCTACTGGAATATAGAGACGCGTCCTTGGTCTCTAAGCACCACGATGTATGCAGCCATCAAGTGCATATTTAAGTCCTTTCTTACAGGAGACAGCGTTTTTTGAACAAGTCGTGCAGCTACAGTAACGCTTAATTAGATAGTTGGCTACAGCTGATAACATCTACCAGCGATAGCTGTCATTTCAGGCGACATCATTGATAGTCGCGGACGAGAAAGAGGCCTCTTTTTGTCTCCTCCTTGAAATCAGGGACCCTTTGTTTCAAAAATACTACAAATTCTGAGTAGCAAATTGGGCACCATTGTCTGTGTTTTTTTCTCTCTGTTTTGCACCATTGTAGCTTGAGCATCTTTTGAGTTTGAATCTGAGTGATTGTGATATTTTGTGACCCAGACACTTCTTATTTTTACAAACAATCAGTCAAAGATTGTATTTGCAGCCTTTACTAGTATACATATAGAGCATACCGTACTTGACAGGCAGCATGCGTACATCATCATGCACATCAGATCCTGTGGGTGGAAGAGTATACTCCATATGATTGTGCTGATCATGTGCAGTATATTTACGGGCACATATTCCCTCCTCCAGCTCTCCCCCAGTTGTAAAACAAACACGGCTCTTCTAGATGAGCTCAGCTATAGATTAAAGCACTGGATGAATATTCATCACTCGTGTTAATAGCCAACGGAGGGGGAGGAGGAGAGGGAAGATCTGTTCGGGAGGAAGAGTGTTAAGCCGCTGCAACTTATTAATAATGCTGATTATAATCTGAGAGGTTACTCTCACCGTGGCCTTTCTTTTGATATTTATCCCTCACCCTCTCCTTGGCTTCAGAAGGATGCAGTGCCAACTCCTAAACTGAATTACATTAACTGAAGACCAAAATAGACAGGGTGGAGAGAGGAGGACGTGTTGACTAGGGATGGGAATCTTCACTGGTCTCACCATTCGATTGCGATTATCCTGTCAACGAATCAAATTGATTCAATATCACGATGCATCAAAATGCGTCCCCTCCTCAATATTATGATATCTTACAACACATGGTTTTCATCAACAGATTCAAGCAGTCACATATGTATGAGCTCCTCTTTTTATTGTATCTGCTCTTAAAGTGCCCATATTATGAAAATAAAAAACACCTTTTCTGGGATTTGGGGTGTTATTTTGTGTCTCTGGTGCTTCCACATGCATACAAACTTTGAAAAAAATCCATCCGTGCTGTTTTAAGTGAGATACGGTTTCTGAATGTGTCCTGCCTTCAGTCTCCGGGTGAGCTGGTCAAAATCTTTCTACCGTCACTAGCTGAAACGAGGGGCCTAGGGGCCTAACCGTTAGCATGCTAGCGCGCTAGCTCGTTCTCAATGGCAAAACCCTGCTACAACACACACAAATTCACCCTAATCTACAAAATAAATTGTATAGAACTACTTACAGGTCCCTGTTCTGCAGGTATTCCACGCAAAGTTGGAAGTGCGCCCTCGTTTAGAAGAAGTCTCCCGGCTAATCCTGCCTCGTATAGGCCGAAGTTGGAGAAACAAACGGCTATCTCATGTAATCCTTACCTAGGTACTGAGCATGTGCGACTGACAACAAAGATATTACAGAAGTTGAGGTCTCACTCTGTAGCTAAAACAGAGACCTGGCACAGGGTGAAAATTGGAGCTGCACCAATGGGCAGTACAACAAAAATATGGTGTTTTTCGAAAATTAAACCATGTAAACCTATTCTGGTACAACCTCAAAATACAATTATGAACCTGAAAATGAGCATAATATGAGCACTTTAAAAAAGACACTTCCTGAACGTAGCGGAGTCTGAACACAGCAGACAACAGACAAAAGGCAATAAAACCCCCGGAAAATCAACAAGCAGCATCGGTAGGCAATAATCGATGGGGATAGACTGATTATCGGCCCTGGCCGATTATCTGTATCTGCGTTGTATTGGCCTGATAACCGATGAAGTTAATGAATTAAAAAGTGCTCTACTTTTTAACACTTTTTAACACTTTTTAACACTATCTGACTATCTGTTACTGGGCTTTATGTTGAAAGTTTCTCATTTATTAAATAATTGCTTAAAGCATCTAAATAAAGTTTTGTGTTGGAGTTTGTAACATTCTAAAATCTTGATTTTGACTTTAAGATTTTCATTTTCACTCGGTTATCGGTTTCACTGATGACTAATAATCGGCCTTGAAAAACCAGTATCGGTCGATCCCTAGTCTGTCACTGCGTCGATGCCGAATCGCCTACGTCTGCATCCCGATGCATCGATGTGATGATTTATTTCAGCACCCCTAGTGTTGAGGTGTCCTCTTGTTTGGGACGATCATACGCATCAGCTGCTGGTGTGTCTCGCTGGCCATCTGTCAGAGACAGCTAAATCAGGATGGCAGCGCTCCAAACCCTCCCTCTTCCTCTCCGTATCACTCTCTGTGGCATTCATCTTTATGTATAGCACTCTCGCTCAAGGTTCATAGCTGATCATTACCAGCCAAATGACACTTCATTTCTCAGTGTCACGTCCTCGGTTGGCCTTGCCATCCTGCTTTTATAACAATCTTAAGGCCCTATTTTAACGATCTAAGCGCACGTGTGAAGCGCTTGGCGCAGGTGCGTTTAGGGCGTGTCCAAATCCACTGGCTCCAAAGGGTTGTACTTAGTGTCTTCATTAATTCATAGGTGTGTTTTGGGCGTAACATGCAATAAACCAATCAGAGTGTGTGACAAAGTGTGCGCACGCTGTGCATAAGCCTTACTAAATTGCTGTTAAAATAACAATGAAGTGCTGAGCTATTGACTTTAGACCAGGTTTTTGTTGGTTAATGGCGCGATCGCTTCCTGCTGCCTTAAGATAGCAATACGTCAAGAATTCACCTGAACACACCTCCCCGTAGGACCAGCACGCCCATGGGCGCAAAGATGTGAGCAGACCTGTGCATTTGCTATTTGGGCGACGTGGGCACTGGACGGGAAATTTACAACTGCGTCGGTCTTAAACTAGCAAAGACACTTGCGTCGGGCTTTGCGCTGCGCTGCGCCGGGTGCAAGATAGGGCCCTTAGTGTCTTTACTAGAATTTATCCTTAACCTTACTGTACTGTAACAAGAATACATATCCGAAAGGTACACCTACTTACCTTGGATCTGCACTGTAATACTGTATTGGTCCAAATTTTTCTCCTGGAAAGACGTCAAAGTGGTGTCGTCTTATAATCGGGATCTAGACCTTCAGCTGTTCAAGTGGCAGAGGTTGGTTTTAGAACATAAGGGACGTCACCTGTTTCAACAGCCAATAGAGAAGTCAGCTATAAACCATAGAAATGATCCATAATCCATTTTATTGTGGACAAGTTTTAGACGGAACCCTCAACCTGTTATATGGTCAAGCCACATAGAGAGAGACGGAAGAGAGAGAGAGCGCCCAGCAGCGTTAGAACAAAGCTGTGAATCAGAGAAATACACCGTGTTTTCTCTTCTGTTTTCACCGATTCATCACTAGAAGTGTAACTGTAGCAAGCATCTCACTATCACTAACGTTATCCACGTTCATATTTATGAACGCAACAAATGATCTATCCAGCTACAAAAAAAAGCCTAAAAGTCGGAAGTTAGCTAGTCGTATTATAATCAGGGTCGTCTTATATTCGGACCAATACTGTACTACAAATATAAAATTCACTGAAGAGTACATGGTTGAGTAATGGTTGTTAAAATTGCCTTTTTTCCACACTATTTTAGATATGTTCTATATTCATTAAAGCTATGATGTCTACACTGAATGAAATATTCAAACTCAAGACTCCCAAGACTTTTATGGCTGCACCATTTCATGAAATAAATATATTCTAGATATCCAAAATTCTACATATTTGGTATCTTTGGAAATGTTTTGATCTCTTTTAGAATTTCAAATAAAGTTCTTTGGGTTTGAATAATGTTTCAGGCTGCGTAAGAGTTTGTTAAGGAGTTTAAGTCTTGCTAGATGAATAGAAAACATTAATATTTATATTGAAAGAAATCGTGCCCTACTGGCTCACGCAAATATTACGAGCAACATACCTTATGTCAATGGCAGTGGTATTTATAAAGCAACTTTCATTACACATGAACTCAAAGTGCTTTACATAAAAAAACACTTATAGCCAGTATAGACACTAATATTGTCACAACAGTACAACATAACGGTGAGTCAACATGGCCTCTAATGAAGTTCACCAGCAGCAGCTCGCCCAGTCTTATTCATTTCTTTAACATACTAGTTAACAAGTGTCAAAAAGGCTTCAACAATACCATTTCTTTTAATGATGGAGCAACAAAAATAACTTGTGTTGGGGCATTAGTTTGAGGACAGCTATCGTCTCCTTATTTGCTGTGTTGCACTCTGCAAATTCAGATTACACTTTCAGTTTATCCGTTGATGTCTTAATATCTATTTTCTTTCGAGCGTTGATGGCATCTCAGTTGGAAAATTGCAGATTTCTGTCACTTTACACAGCTTCTCCTACCTTCCTTATCCTCTAAGTCAATATTTTAATGGAAAGCTTTTATCTGTCCCAGGTCGCAAATCCCTGTCTAACTGTAAACAAAGTGTTTCTGCTTGGCTGTAAGCTACGACTGACATTCATCAGCTTTACTTTAGCCTGGCTTGGGGAACATTTGTCCTTATGTACCCTACGTTCTGCTTCTGTTGCTCTTTATGTGTCAGTTACCCTTCAGCAGCATTCGTTTACTCAATTGCACCCCATTCACCCCGTCTCACAAACACGGTGTAGCCATTTTGTGAAACTGTGCCCCATGTTGCCTTGGGCTAAATCCGTTGGTGCATTGGTGCGTCCCACTCACCCAGTTTAAAAGTGACCCTCCATTTACCCCCATTTAAGGTCTTGGTCTACATTTATATACATCACAGTACATTATTGACGGTTAGGCTAGTTAGTTAGTTTTAGATTAAAACATTTTTGCTAAATATTTGGCTCTAGAAGCTAGGGACTATACTTGAAGGGCTAGTTGGTGAGCTACTAGCCTGGTTGACACCAGACCCTCCTCAGTTGTAACTGAGAGTGGGTCTGGGCAAGGTTCATTCACAGACCATTTCAAAAGGGGTGTCACCAACGGATGCCGCTCAAATGCCTCTGGGCGCAATTGGATAGTCCTTCAACCAATCAGACCAACGATCCGGGTGACGTAGCAGCGACAGCAGCATCAACGGGTTGCTGCGTTCCGGTGGCCGTCACGTTGAATGTAAACAAAAAGCTGCTTGCCGTCGCTGCACTATCGTCATCGTGTTAAGCCCTCCTCAACGGTTGTGATTGGTGCCTCGATTTGGAAACATTGGAATTGGGCTTGAACGGGCTCTTGGCCAGACTGACTTGCAGAGCAAATCTCAAATTTGCCGGAAGTTCGTCAGGGTTTTCCCAGGCTAGTGAACTACTCCTGTTGGCGACCAACGAGCCTTGCTGGAGACTCTGCAATCAGTGGATTTGCTGGCAGGGATCAAGTAAAAATGTGACTAGGCGTTTACTGACCAGAGTAGGCCTACTGTAAAACATGGCCAAAATGGCTTGTAAGCCTTTGAATCTGTATTACAACAGTCATCGAAACCAATTGCCTTTAGGTTCTGTGAGTTAAAGGAACTTTTCTTTACAAAACGACTTTAACATTATTGCTTTAATTAAAACCTGTTCAGTAGTCAGACATATCATGGGCGATGTACAGTAGAACCCAGTGTTTGATGGTGTTTCACTATTAATAGAAGTCCCTTTCTGTAACAAACTAAAGATGAAGTAGGTTTTTGATCACGTAGACTAGACCTTTTAAAATAGATTTCAGCGGGGCACCTGGATAGCTCACCTGGTAGAGCGTTCGCCCCATGTACAAAGGCTCAGTCCTTGTCGCAGCAGCCGCATGTCGACTCCGACCTGAGGCCCTTTGTTGCATGTCGTTCCCCCCCTCTCTCTCCCCTTTCACATATTCAGCTGTCCTATGTAATAAGGGCCTAAAATACCCCAAAAATTGTCTTAAAAAGATTTTTTTTTTTTTTTATTTCAATACAATTCATTCACCACTGCAAGAAACTCTTAAAAGTTGTAAAACTCTGCTTGTCTCCCCCATAGTGTGGTATAAGTACTCTGATCCAAGGTCAAAACCACTTAACCACTAAAATATTGATGATACATGGAACATGTTTGATGGCAGCGCTCTCTGCCAACTACTACATCTCCCCCCTACTCGCACCGTCCTCCAGCCTACAATAGAGCTCTTCCCCTGGGGCAAGACCACTCTGTCCTTTGCCTCTCCTGGACGCTCCCCCTGGAGGATCTTTGGGCAGGGGTGGGGGGGTGGGGGAGTTGTTAACGGCTCAGGGAGCTGTCCTAAAGCGAGAGGAGGGAGGGGGAATTTAGAGCGAGTGATTTATAGAGGAGACAGAGGAAGAGGGAGAAGCAGGTAATCAGAGCACGACGGCAGGGCAATCTGTACGTGTGTGTGTGTGAGTGAGTGAGTGAGTGAGTGAGTGAGTGAGTGTGTGTGTGTGTGTGTGTGTTTTAAGAACTAGCAGAGAAATAAGTGCGAAAGCTCGTCAGTATGCTCGTCAAAGCTGGATACACTCACCCTCTCTGGGTGAGAGGAAAACGTCCCGAGTATTTTTGCCGAACGAGCCAAACTAAGTGATGGCGCTGCGTACAGCTTGTGAATGTGTCTGTGTGTGGCTGCGAGGCGGTGCTGTCAGCCTGTGATTAATCTACCACTGTCTGTCTAATTACCACCCATGCCCCCTCCGTGTTCCTCAGCTCTGCCATAGACCCACTGACCCACACCGGAAACTCACTGCTCCCAATGCAAATTAAAGCCCTGTAAATATTTGCTTTTAACTCTTGCCGACACATTGTTTCCAATTTTGCGCTCCAGCGGTCCGCAACCCCAACACACACTCCTCCACACGCACACACACACACACACACACACACACACACACACACACACACACACACACACACACACGTGTACACACGTGTACACACTTCCTGCTCACACCGCCACTACCCAACACTGATGTCTCTGCGTGTACATCCCTGTGTTGTCAACAAGTTCACTGACAGCCCCTACACTCTCCTCCTGCTCTGTCTAGCCCTCCCTCTGTCTCTGCATCCTCCCATTTTGTCTGTATTGTCAGCCCATTCTCTCCTCCACTGTCAGCCTCCATAATGTGTGAATAGAGTCTGGGGAGGGAGGGAAGACAATGCACAATGTATAAAGAGAGAAAGGCTGAATAGATTTAGTAAAGTTCGATGTGATTTCTTCAACATGGCAGAAAGGTTTTATGGTTTCGTATGTTCTGAAGTGTGTGTAACATATTTATGCATATAGACTCATTTGTTGTTGTCGGGCTGCCTTTACTGCGGTGGTATCTCACATGTAAATCCCCGCAATAACGCTGTCATGTAAATAATGTAATTTTTTTATAGCCACTTTATTTATAAATTTGTCCTCTGCCCCCATAAAACCCGCTACAAGTTGAAATATAGTCATCAAAGTGCATTTAAAACACACGTCTTGAAAAAAAGACTGCCCAATTGTAAAGGGGAACTCCTTTGATTTTACACATCTGTTTAAAAGAGGTACAGCCGTGTGTAAAAAAAAAAATAAATAAATAAAAAAAATGTTGCATTTAGCTAAGGTTAAAGACAAGTTTGAAATTGAAACAAATCTGTAGAGGCTCCACGCAGAGCTTTCGCCGTATAGCCGACGTAAGTGACCTGAAGTTTATACTTGTGCGTTGGTGTGTGCGTCGATCTCTTTAAGAGAATAGCAGGGCCGGCGTGTGTGTGTGTGTGTGTGTGTAGGGGGGTCTGTAGCAAATCTGTAGCAGGAAAAATTAACCCTCTCCTTGATTTCATGTTGTTTATGGAGAAGGAGAACCGGGAAATGAGTCTGTGGGAAATGCTACGCTACCCAGCCACTGCCGAGCGACGTGCGTCGCCGCGACTTGTAGTTACATTTTTCGGGAGGTGCACATCAGGCGACTTCGTAGGGTCCGGCGTAGGTCTCCATGCACCTACGTACGTAGCCACTGCGTAGTTTTTACGCAGAAGCATAAATCACGCTTTAGAAAGAAGTGATCTCACCAGACCTCTGTAACCACCTCATTTTTGCTCGAGGCTAGCTGCTCAAGGCTACATTAGACACTACTATCAGGGCAAGGACTAAATATCTCTGGTCCTGCTGCGTTGATTTTTCATACTTTGAAAAAAACTATCCATCCTAAGTATTATGTGTTATAGGAGTGGGATGAAGAGCGGGTTGATCTTTTAAGAGATGCTTATCTTCTCACCTGAAAATCAGCTGTATCAATAATAAGCTTCACTTAACTTTAGATCAAATGGAAAGGAAAATGTATACGTGTATCTCCATGAAATCCTTACATGCCATTGAAAACCTAGATGCATGCATAATGACATTACCTGGCTTCAAAGTATAGGATTTCATTGAAATTACTTCATATGTTTTAGATGTTTTATTGAATTACGTATTTTGATTGATAACAATAAAATAATCATGCATGTTTGTTTCTTTATAAGCTAGAAAATTCCACGGAATAAGGCCGGGTAGAGCTTAGTTACTCCACACATTAGTGGAATATCATTTCAGACTAGCGTTTCTTCTCACTGTCAGAATGGGGACTGCAGAATCTGAACAATCTAAACATCCATATAAACTCATTGAAATTGTGGTTTTGCTAAGGACTACAACACAATAATCTTCCAGCAAATTAGTCTAGGAAATGTGGCTTGAAATTTGTATTAAAATATGCATTGACACTATTGACTTATGTATAATGTGTGATGGTGAGCTGCCTCCAACTTTGGAGGGGTCATGATATGTGATATTCAAACAAATAAAATAAATAAAAACAAAAGGCTTATAACCGCCATGACCTAACAATGTTGCTCAATGTTAGTTGATTGGTCTGCTCTTTATATGTCTCCATCTTCCTAACATATATCCTCCCTTCAGCTATGTGTTGAATTCTGGCCCGAGTGAGAGAGAGATGGAGGGCTGAAAAATAATAAAAAATAAGGCATTAACAGGAGCCAGAGTGAGCACTGACCTGGCCGCCGGCTCTTTTCTATTCGGAGCCCATACAGAGGCTGTCAGCATGACGGAAAACATACAAACACACACACACACACACACACACACACACACACACACACACACACACACACACACACACACACACACACACACACACACACACTTATGTTCGCCCCATCTCTTGGCATTAATGTGGCATCTGCAGAGATAAAATGGCCCTTTTTCTATTCAACCACTCAGCATCCACTCTACCATGCCCTCAAAATTACTTTGCGATCAACACATCAAACTGCTGTCACGCAGAGAAAAGCGCACACACACCGACAGCACGGACATACGGACAAACTCCAAACAACATCACATTTTTGCGTAAATATATCAATACTCGGAAAAGTGCATACGGACAAATGTACACACAGTCACATGGACATATTGACGTTCAAATGTCCAATTTTCATGTCTCAGCCTTGATGTAATAATTAGCAAATGTAAAAACAAATGAGCTTATTCAAATACTGTCAGACCTTGAACGCCTTGAGATGATAATGAGCCTAATGTATTTGTGTGCGTGGGTGCAATTGTGTGTTCGTGCTTGGCTGACATGGTAAATGTGCAGGCACTTTGTTCATGCAACTGCTTTGATTTGTCTTCATTTGTCTGCCGGTCTGTCTTTCTTCCTCCTGACCCTCAAGATAAGGCAGTTGCTCTGGACCTCATCCGTCCAGCACCCTTCAAGCACTGAATTCCTGCACCACCAGGCTGGCGAAGTCAGGTTATTATCTATCATTAAGTTGAACCCAGTGCACTGACAGACTGACTGGAAACACAAAACGGAGGGAGAGGTGGCAAGCAATTACAGGCGAGGACTTAGTGGGTGGTTCTGCGGCTGTATTGGAGTAGAATTGGGTGGAATTGGTTTTGGTGGGATTTAGATTGTGCTCGGTAAGCTATGTGGCAGAATGGTGATGGATTCGATTCTGAGACTGCGATCTCCAGGCTGATTTGTCCACTGGAGGAAAACTGGGGAAACATTTGAGCAAAAGAGCCACAAACCATGTATGTATTGAGACAAACAGACAGCAGACAAGAGTACAGCATGATATGTTACCTTACCGACAAAAATGTATCAGTAGCACAGAGTATTGTCAAGTAAGTTGTCACTGAAGGTTTGGTATAGTCTTCACTGGTCCTCCTGGTTCCCTGTAACTGAAAGACCAAGGATGTGAGTCCAAAATGTGTTCAGTGTAACTGGGTCCAGGTTGGACCTGAGTTAACAACTCTGATCAAATGGTGTGTCCAACCTGTTCTCACTCCCAACTCGTAAAATACACTTAGTGTCAGATACCGACGCAAAAATCCCCCTTTAGCGTCTGTGTGGGATGCACTGTTAGATGACATAGAATTAAGAGAGTCAACTGTAGGGAGTAGTGTGAAAGACCGATAATCTGTGTAGTGAGGTTGGTTGTGGTGGTGGATGGGTCAAAAACCACAGGACCCAGAGCGTCCAAAAGTGACACCTTGAGTCCCGACCAAGCGCGTCTAAATATCACGCCAAAGGCTAGACGCGAGTCCCGAGAGCGTCAAGTGCGTAGCGTCAAATAGTGAGTCCCGAACCAGAGTGTCTAAATATGACGCTAACAAAGACTTCGTACGTCAATTACAAACGCCAAAGGCACCCGACCAAGCGTCGCTTTTTGACGCGATGTGAGTAGAATGTGTTGGTGTGTCACCAATAATAATCATTGCAAGAGAAACACGCGTTCTCTGAAGTGATGAATTTATATTGGTCCCTTTTTTTTCCGACCAGGGCTGCTTATTAAATCATGGAGTGTTCTGTTATAAGTTGTGTTTGGGTCCACTGTATTTTGGGTTAGGTCTATTTTTCTTTGGGTATATTTCTGTCTGGTTCTGACGGTCCTTTGGTCCCTTTTTAAAAAAAAAAGTAATGTTGTAGGTTGAGTTTGGGTAGATTTTCCATGGGTCTGTTTTGGATCTTGGTCCAATACAGTAGGCATTAGTATTGTTATTTGTTTTTTGTTTTTTGGGGGCAAATTATGATTCGTCCCGTCTTGGGTTACTTGGGCTTCACACAGGTCCTCGGGTCCCATTCGGATTGAGTCTCATTTTTGTCAACATTAATGTTCAGGTTCTGGTAGTTTTTTTCCAAGAGTCTGTTTTGGATCTGTGAAAACCTTGATCTCTGATCTGATTTGTACTTGTCTTTACTTATTCTTTAATCAAATGCTTCTTAATTCAAATCAAAACTCTTGCCACTTTTAGACGATTTTAATTCAACCTTGGTCTTGTAATTCTGCTGTGTTAGGGCAGCATTTAAGATTTGAGAAAGTTTGCTTCTTTTGTTGAATGAAAAGAAGGTTTATCTTTAGTGTGTTAATATCGCTACCGGCACTCATGAACCACGTCTTACTTTGTTGTAAAGTCCAGCAGAAGAGCCAAATGCAAAACATAAACGAGTATAGTAGGATATGAAAAGGCTCAAGCATCAAACCATGTTCCACAAAATCACCATTTCCTGTTTGATTTATACACGAGTTAATTACACAACTTCATCTAATTTAAATCCACACACAGGCTTTTGAAACATAAAGGAACAATGCTTATTTCCTCCCAAATGAGGTGCAGTTTCAATCACACTCAGTGATCACACTGCAGTCACCCTGAGCAGAGACATGGCCTTCACATGGAAGATTAACAGCAGGTTAATTGGAGGAAGCCTTTGTCACAGCACATTAAAGTGGTGCAGAACACTCCTCACAGCAATTAAAGATAACAAAGTGGGCCTGCTGTTAAAAAACATGGAATCATAAGCACTTTATCTCATTATTTTCTTTAATATGAGCAGTGAAGCAGCTCTCCATGTCATGGCAACAACATCAAAGTCTGGTGTCAGTTTTGAAGTAGAGATCCGCAGAATAAAGGACAATTAATAATTTGTGGAATATGATCTCTGGCGAGACCATGTTGTAATTAATGAGGGAGAAAATGTTCACACATACGCAAGAGAAAGGCAAAAAACAAACAAAAAAACACCTGCAAAGTGTAATGCAATTATCCATTATCTATTATGCAGAATATTCTAAAACTTAGAACAGTCTATTTTTGCTGGTACTGTCAATTAGATGTTTCAAGACATAGTCTGTGTTACTGCAACGTTTATATCATAATTATCATACATAATGTGTCACCAACACATTGACAGAATGGCAAAGCTTCAACACGGCCCTCCTCACAGTGCTTCCTGATCAATGCTACTTCCTCCATTTTCAGGTTTGACTTGTTTTACTCTGTCTTGTGTTTTCACCGAAAGGTGATATCCCTTTAATAGGTTTGATGACCCGTTTGTTGTTACACTACCCCACAGCGGATTCACTTCTTCAAAACTGTGTCAACTTAATCTAACCCCGCATTATTCCCTCGCTGCAAAGAAAGGAGTATCACGTTGAGCAGTGTGTTTCATGTTCCTTCACTTTAAAGAAATAGTTCGACATTTTGTGTAAAATGCCTTTTCGATTTGACGAGAGATACATGAGGAGATTGATATTCATGTACCTCTAATATCTGTCTATCTGGATGTGTTATTCTTAGGGTGATACAGATACCAATAGAGTACTTCCTTTGATACCTTTATTATCATTCGATAACCATCATGTGAATGGAAGCATTGAGTTGCTAGCTGCTCCGGTAGTGGGCCAATCACACGTCATATTAAATTGAAGAACGCTTGCAGTGATTGGCTTTGACCAAACCATACAAATAGTCTTTTTTTCTAAACCTGGGTACAAGAAGGATCAAATTAATTTATTGTTTGGCTGGCAACATTTTGATACTACTTGCGACTGGGATATTTCGGTCGATACCTTAAAGCTATAGTGCATAGTTTCTATCGCCCCCCACGAGGAATTCTAAGTAATAACAACACCACTGTTGATGCATTCACATGACACAAGCCTTCTGTGATCATGCATGCCCCCCCTCCCCCTCCACGCAGTTGCTAGTAGCCAAGGAGGACACGAAGGATTTAAAAAAAAAAACTTGAGTTTCTGCACGCATAAGTCGCCGGACGACAACAATTTCTAAACACAGACATGCTGAGAAATACAGGGAGAGATTTCTGAAGCCGATGGCTTAAATGTAACAGATGTTCATTCATATGAAAAAGTTACGCACTGAAGCTTTAAAGGTATTAAGTACCTATACCCAGCCCTAGTAATTAGGCTACTGTTTGCTAACAACGTTGCCATATCAACTGATGATAATATGTCAATGCTGTGCTCATAGATTGTTTCCCCTGCCCCTAGTGGCCAAATAAGTTTGACAGCTAGTTTATCTTAGCTTAGCATAAACACTGGAACAGGGGATTTCCAAAGGTAACAAAACCCACCTACCAGCACCTCTAAAGCTCACTGTTAACATTTCATATCTGTGTGATAAGTGTAGAAAAGACATATTGCGGTTTTTCTGGTGGTTATATGCTGCACTGTTTCTTGGCTGAGCGCATATTAATCATACGGATACAACAGTAATATCTTCTAATCTGCCCCTCTGCAAAAAAATGGAGCAAGAGTTTCCCAAAATGCCGAGCTATTCCTTTAAGTATATCTAAAGCAATTAAAATAAAGGAGTTCAGACATATATCAGACATTAAGCTCCCTATTTCCCTTTTAGTTTAGGTGCCGGGAAAATGGTGTCTGATGTTGTACTCTTCAACAGATTCTGACGGATCAGTCATTCTGCTTTCTTCTCCACCTCACTGAGAAGTCTTTAGCTGTCCATTCTGCGTTGTATGCTCAGAATTCTCCTCTTTTACACAGCATTCTTTTCTTTTTTTGCAGCAGCAGAGTGGATATTGACTGTACTGAGCAATGGTGACATTGTTATAGCCTAGCCTTGGGCCTAATAATAAGACAATTACCGCAACCGTCTATTGGAATTTGTCAGCAGACGGGAGACATTTCAGGTTAACAAATTAAGCAACATAATTGTATCACTTAGAGTTTTGTGTGGCAGATTAAAGTGTCTAACAGGTTGGGTTCTGGCCAACAGCCTTAGGTCCTAGTTTGACCACACCGTCTCTAAGTGATGAACGGCACAGCGGTCTATGAGAGCAAGAGCTTGCAGGTTTGAGTGTCCTTAAACATGGCGCCGGACACCTCGCTGCTTGCAGATTGTGCGTTGCTGTGGATAGAAATGTTTGCTAAAGGCCCAGTTTGTACCCAATTTGAATAATGTTTGGTCATGGAAAAGATTTTCACCATTGTTTTGCATCTTTTTGTGCTCATCCTCAGTCGTGTACAGCGTCACCCAGCCCTGTAGCAGCACGGCCTGCAGTAAATGGGCTTGGTGAAAAAAAAATTGAAAATAGAATCCTTTGTATTGCTTTGTCCTCCAGAGGTTTTTCGGTGGAGCACATTTAGATGAGATACACTGAGTGAGAGAGGGCGGGTGCAGGGAAAGATGAGGTTTACACTGATGGTCTGCCACTGAACGACTCATGTGGTGTCCCCCCCCCTTCTCTCTCCTTTTCTCTCTGTTTTTGAGGAAAAACATTCTCGTGTTGACATGGATGAGTGTGCATGTGTGAGATAGTGCTGCGCGAAATGCCCAGAGAAGCAGTGTTTCGGGAGAACCCGTGCCTTTAAATCTTTGTCTGTCAGTGTGATAGTGTATGCTACTTGCACGCCAAATACCGCACACACTCCAGTGTATATACTGTATCTGTCCTGTATGTCTGTATGGAGTGTCCATGCTCAGCTCTTCTCCCATCAGTCCCCACTTTGTCTCTCCATCTCTGCTTCATCAATCACTTAAGCTCCCCTACTGCTCACAGCGAAGCTGGACTAATTAGGCCTTCTAATTGAGCCAATTAGCAATTAAACACTCAGATGCACCCCCGAAAATCGGAAGGTCCCTCCAGGCACACTCACGCCTGCCAGGGCCTTGGATTTTTCCCAAGGATTCTGGCTTGTGTGGGCTTCTGCTGCCCTCTGTGCCTGCCCAGGCTTGAGGTGCAGGTTTAGGGCGAGAGCAATCCAGTTGGCCCCCTGCGTGGGCCTTAGGATGGGAATCTTTTAGATGTCCACTTCTCTAAGTGGCCCCAGGGTCAGTGAAGCAGCGCCACATGTGGCTCTTATTCAAAGACTGTGAAGGGCCTCTACTCACCAGAGATGAGCTTTTCATTAACACCAGGACCTGTTTCCTCTCCATCTACATTCTCACTTCTCATCTCTGATTTGTCTCTCGCTATCCCTGCTCCTTTATTTCTCTGCCTTCATCTCTGGCCTTCTATCTCCCAGTCTCTTTTATGTGTTTTGAAGGATGAAAGTTTAATGGTAAATGTGTGTGTGGGTGGGTGGAGCGCTCGTCCCTGCGCGCAAAGCCGGCCGGCCTCTAGACTCTCTGTGGTTTAATTAGAGCACACATCTTGCTGCCCGCTTTCACTGTGAGGGGGTACGCTCGCAGACACACACTCACACATGGGCGCGTGGGTAGAACAACAAAGTCCACACTGAGAGGAACAAAACGCGGGCACCAATATATTTAGGCTGAACGCACTGTACCAAAAGAAGACAATGATGACAAAAGATTGCAGATTTTACGGACTCTCTGGAAATTACAGCTTTCTGAGAGGACGCAAATGTGTTTTTACCACACCCCATCCCGCAAGCACATCGTCCCCTCAAATAGCTTGTTGTACGGTACATAAGAACCTTTATTATTACATGAATGAGCCTTCTTATTTGTATGTCTTACATCAGTGTGAGTGAGAGCGCTCGCCTGCTCATCAGCCTATATACTCTAATTATCTGCCGTCTTGCCTCAGGGCACTCAACTCCCATACTTTCAAATTCAAATGGCTTTATTGGCAGTGGGAGAATAGGAAAAAAAAGACAACAAAAAAACACAGAGGCGCTTCAGTGGGTGCAGGCGATGCAATAATACGGTAATGATGACTTTAAATGGGACAATTATGGCATGGTGATAAAGCAAGAGAGAGCGTGAAAGAGAGAAAGAGGTAACGGTGAATTTTAAAAATCAGATAAGACACAAATAGAGTGTGTGTGTGTGTGTGTGTCGGTGTGTGAACATAAAAGAGATTCCTTTGTTTTTCCTGTACAGTCTTCATTACTGCTCTTACCATTACATAACACCACCCAACAATGTTGTGACGGTATAATCTCATCCATGCCTCGTGCATTTCTGACTGGGTCTGTTACATGAGGATTTGCCCATTTTCACATTAGATTACATGAATGAGTATACAGTGTGTGGACACTCATTCATGTGTGGGTCAATTAAGGCTTACTGTGTGTGTCTCTGTGCTCTGCATGTAGCCCAAAAGTGTCCCGGGTTGTTATAAGCTGCTTACAGGCGCACATTATTGACTTTTGACCCTACTGGGCAGTGAAAGGCTCACCCTAATCTCTAGCCTCTACTCTGCTTGGACGCTACGCTTTCTCCTGTACTTTTTTTTTTTTTTTTATCTCCAGAACCAGCACTGAAGCCTTTAGGAAATTAATAACCACAAATATTGAGGCATCAGTCGCAGTGTTGTTAGAGGAAGACTTGATGATAGCGGTGTGACTACATCAGCTGCACTACGTTATCTGCAGAGATGTGTTAGGGCTAAGCTGGCAGGTTAAACACAGTTCACCCGGCGGGATTCGGGATGCAGGTCAGACCAGGACAGTTTAGGGTTTTCATGCATAATAGATAGGGAGGGTTGTGTAGAAATGTGCACTCAATACATGGAGTATAGAGAACATGAGGATTTCCACGGGTTAGATAATCTTGCAAAAACCAGGCGAGCTAGAATGCGGTCACAAAGATTGCATTTCCTGAGTTCCCCTACACGCCGGAGAACTGCACTTTTTCCATCTGTGATGTAATGATGT
Source organism: Perca fluviatilis (assembly GCF_010015445.1). Taxonomy (NCBI): domain Eukaryota; kingdom Metazoa; phylum Chordata; class Actinopteri; order Perciformes; family Percidae; genus Perca; species Perca fluviatilis. Next base: position 9,563,231 of record NC_053125.1, read on the forward strand.
GAAGCGAAACACGTTGATGACCGCATGAAATGATCCCAAAATGATCCCAAAATGAGTCCATTTTTTTAGTTTTTTCTTTATCTCAACAATACTGTTCATTTCACCGCTTTCATTTCAGGAAATATTCACTCGGCAACAGTTGAAGAGGAAGTGTTGCGCTGACGACATTTAATGGAATATATTTCTGCTTCAGATAAATAATAATCTCTCATTTTTCTCTCTCCCACACCCCCTCTTTGCCTCCCCCCCTCTCTCTTTCTGTTTTTATTTAATTGTTTTCTCTCTGTATGTGTCGCTGTCCTTTATATCTCTTCCCTCCCCTTCCCCCTTTCTCATGCTGCAGAATTCAGTGGCTGTAAGAAACGTCAATCAAATGATCTGGATGATAGAAGACCAATAGGGATGGAACGCAACAGAACCATGGCTGGGGAAGCGTTTCGGCTCCTTGTTGCTCAGAATCAACACTGACCTGACGTCCCACACCGAGGGGCCCGGCCTCCTTTTCTCCAGCACCCCAAGGACCCTTCTTTCCCCCAGCAACTGCTTTGCCTTCCATCTCACCTTCGCTCTTGATCAGACCTCCGTAAAAGCTCCTTTTAGTCTTTCAGGGTCTGCCTGCTTTTGTTTTTAATCCCCCTCTTATGCTTTACCTTCCAGAGTGTTGGTCATAATCCCTATTCTCTCCCAAAAAATAAGACTGAAGTGCTCCAAAACAGACTAGAAGCAGGTGGCTGAACAGTATGAATCCAGTCATGTACCCCCTTCCACTTGCTCTGAGTAAACAAAGGCGGCGGGGTTTGTTGTCCAGGACGCGGCCCCTTAGTCTCATGACAGACTGGTGCCTAATGGGTGCGCTAGGCCTCATCCTCCTCTTCAGCCTGGCCTCGAGCCAGAAGATAGACCCTTCCAAACACCCCATAGTCACCACCAACTACGGCAAGATCCGAGGCATCAAGAAGGACTTAAACAACGAGATCCTGGGCCCCGTGGAGCAGTACCTGGGCGTCCCCTACGCCACGGCGCCCATCGGCGACCGCCGCTTTCAGCCGCCCGAAGCCCCGGGATCCTGGCAGGAGATCCGCAACGCCACGCAGTTCGCCCCCGTGTGCCCTCAGAACGTCCACGGCGTGCTGCCGGAGATTATGCTGCCCGTGTGGTTCACAGACAACCTGGACGTGGCGGCGGGTTACATCCAGAACCAGAGCGAGGACTGCCTCTACCTCAATGTCTACGTGCCCACGGAGGATGGTGAGTGGACAGTATTGAATGAAGGTTTGGGGGAGGCTGGGAGATGAGGGATTTAATGGGAAGACTTAAGAGATAATTGACTGTTTGCTAAGCCCCAGTCCCCTTAGTGACTCTTGCTTTGCCCGTCAAGCTCACATAGTACATATCCCATACTCACCCAGTACATATTATAGTTTAAAATGAATACGGGGGCCGATTCATCACTGGAAATATGTTCCTTAAATCCTGTCCTTCTAACAACAATGGGTCGTTCAGATTTGTTGAAATTGTTCTCTTCTCATTTCTAGGCACCGACTGTCTCTTTTTTTCAGCTGAAATGAAGCTGGCAGATATTACCTTCATGAGCTGGTTGGAAACGACTGGCTGACGCGGGGGGGAGGGAGGGGGGGGGTGTCAAATATTCACTTGATGGCTACATAAAAAAAAAATGTTGTGTGCAAACATCGAGGGCGAAAGCTACCTATCCCTCCTATCCTATACCACACTCTTCCTATACAGAGTGTGGCTCTTACTGCACCGCTTCAACATGCAGAGAAATTCAAAGCTCGACCAGGCCTGCCGTGCCTAGTTACAGTTGCTACGCTATGATTTGACAATCGCTTTTCAGGGTAGGGGCTTAGCGAACGGTCAATTAGGGAGAGGAGCCTAGGGAAGTCAACTTAATGTGGAAAACTCTTGTGAATGTTACGATTCTTTTCCAGGTTCATGCACTTTAAACATTATAAATATTGCATATGTGTGTGTTGGGGGGGGCAAGAAACAATATGCACAAGGGTCAAATGTCCATGGAGGGTCAAAATACCTTTTCAATTACCCTACTGTGGTTTTACAGAACATCCCATTCAAGGTGTTACAAAGCAAGAGAACAAAGGGCCGGGACTGAATCCCTTTCCTGGTACTTTATGAGAAAAGGATTAGGTGACATTTGAATTTTCTCCCTTTTTTTCCATCAAGAACCCTCTTCTTTCAACTCACATCTTTCTGCAGATGTTTTTGCCTGCCCGGGCACTATTAGATGAGCGAGCAATAAAAGAGAAATATTTCCATTTTGTCGGCAGGTGTGATATGAAGAGCAGAGATTTCCATCACCTATCTCTCTCACTTTCCTTGCCCAGGGTATTGCAAGACGTGTTTGACATTTGTCTTTTCATTTCTGTTATAAGCTGCACAAAGCCAGCACCTTTCAAAAAAAAGAGAGAAGGCTGTAGGAATCAGGTTGGTCAGAGTTTCCCAGGTGCAAAGTGTTTCTTGGTTTGACCTCAAACAACTGGAGGTCTTCAGAAAAGCTACTTACTTCACTAACACAATCGGTGTAGTGTGGACAAAAAGTGTGTTTTTTTTCATCAGCACATACACACACCGTTTAAACATAAAAATTCAACTAGAAAAGAATCCCCCATCGTCTGCTTTGACAGTATCAATATCACTGTGTTGTGTGTGCGTGTGTGTGTGTGTGTGTATATGTGCCTTCATGTTTGTATTCATCAAAGTCTCTCCTGCTGTCTGTATGTGCACATTGATGTATATGTCAGTATAGTGATGAGGCACTGATTTCCACCGTCCCTGTCAGCACTTCCATCACTTGACTGGACTTTTTTTTTTTAGCCCCTCACAGCTCAACAGCCTTTCTTCCGTCCGTCCTTCCTTCCGCCTCTCCACTCCGACACTTCAGCCTCAGCCCTCAACACCCCACCCGTCATTGCCACTTATAGCTCCTCGGGCGCATATAGAACACTATACATCAGGTCTTGAGTCATTTCACACTGTCGCACGGCTTGTTTTTTTTCCTCTTGTTTTTTTTTGTGTGAGATGTACGACGTGATGGAAATTTACAGAGAGATATACTCACACTCCCAGCTACTCACTGCTTACACACTGTCCCATTGCTGTACAGTGCACTCAATGGAAATGTCACATAGGTGTAAAATAGTGACTGTATATAATACCGAGATTGCAGCTAGAGCTGCAAAGATTAATCGATTAGTTGTCAACTATTGAATGAACTATTTTGATGATCGATTCATTCGGTTTGACAAATTTTTGATGAAAAAAATCCTGCACTTTGAGTATTTTAAACAGCAAACATAACTGGGCTTAAATACATTTTGCCCCTACTGTTCTGTGTCCCCAGGTGTGGGACAATGTGATGAAGAAAAAGAGAAAGAGAAAAATTCTCTGATTGAATGTGCATGGGGGGCAGCACCAAATTATTGTTAATTTTTATTTTAACATTAATCCAACATATTATTAGCAATTTGTGGAAAAAAAAACATTGACTACCTTACCTATAGGCTTACTGGCCCATTAGGATTCAGTGTGCCACATGTACAGAATGTTTAACATTAAAACATGAATTTATAAAATCATGCCAACAATCATTATTTCAATAGCGTAGTAGTCTATGCACTAAAAAGGAATGTATACTATAGGCCGCCCTACATGTTACTGTAGGCCCAGTTTAATATGCAACTTCATTTTATACACAATATACTGTATGTAGTAGGAGTTTCTGCTCTGTCTCTCTGTCAGTTAAGGGCTCCTTGGCTTATAAAACGTTGAAGACCCCTACTTTAAGGGAATAATTGTAAGCCACCGTGAGCCACGTCGCTGCATTTGGAGCTTAGCACCACCCAAGGGGATTGTGATTGGTTTATAGAAATGCAAACAACCCTAAGCGTTTTTTTTTCTCCTATCTCAGAATGTATCTGTGGTGTAGCCAGACCACAGCGCTGTGGAGGTAGGTCTGGCAATGCAAGACTAATTGCAGGCCTAATTGCAACTATATAGAATTAGGATAAATATGTCTTAGGGCCCTATTTTGACGATCTAAGCGCACGGCGTGAAGCGCATGGCGCAGGTGCGTTTAGGGTGTGTATGCTAGTTTGATGGCGGAAAAAAGGGTCCATGGTTCAAAAGGGTTGTACTTAGTGTCTTCATTAATTCATAGGTGTGTTTTGGCCGTAACATGCAATAAACCAATCAGAGGGTCATCTCCCATTCCCTTTAAAAGCCAGGCGCGTTTGGACCTTGGAGCTTCGCTATTATGATGGCGGATTTGCACCGTAATGTTTTTATTTGTAATCTTTTGCATGTTTGCATGCTGTTGCGCTTCCCTGTGTATGTGTGTGTGTAGCAAGCATAGTGTGCGCGTGCTGTGCACGAGCCTAGGCGCATTTTACTAATTTGCTGTTAAAATAACAATGAAATGCTGCACTATTGACTTTAGACCAGGTTTTTGTTGGTCAATGGCGCGATCACTTCTCGCTGCCTCAAGATAGCAATACACCAAGAATTCACCTGAACACACCTCCCTGTAAGACCAGCACGCCCATGGGCGCACAGGTGGGCGCAGACCTGTGCATTTTCTATTAAAACAACGTGGCCGCTGGACGGGATACTAACAACTGCGTCGGTCTTAAACTAGCAAAGACACTTGCGTCGGGCTACGCTGCGCTGGGTGCAAGATAGGGCCCTTAACGTTAAAAAACATGTAGTTGCAACATATGAACTTCATCCCTCTTCATCATTGCTGGTAGATTTATAGTGATCAGGGCAGGCATGACACTGCTAGCCTCAGCACTCCTCCAACAGCTCCAGGATTGTCTTTCTCTTTGCTCCTCCTTTCCTCTGCTTCTCTTCCCGCATTGATTTGAAGTCATTATTTTTTACATCTGCTGGGAGGGGAGGGAGGGGAGGGAAGGGAGGCGAAGAGGAAAGCAGAAGAGAGGCGAAAGAAGAGGGAAAAGCTTTTGGGCAGTAGATCAAAACTCGCAGGGGACACTCACCACCACACAACGTTGAAATGCTCCCATGGTAACACGCTCATCCTATCCCATCTTTTCTTGCCATTGAACCCACTTCTATTCTTCGTACTTTTTAAAAGGAATGCTGCATCCCAGAGTCTCCCGAGGCCTATACTTGTATCTTTTTTATAGGGTGCCCTTAAGATAGAATCCTTAAAAACCTCCTCTAATTTTAAGTGGATTAAGCCTGCAGAATTACTTCCTAATGCTGCCATCAGTGCAAATGGAGGAAAGTGGGACACTCTAACATGAATGTGTGTTTGTTCATAGATAAACAAATGCGCTAACATTTGGTGGTTACACATGGCTCCTTAATTAATACTTAAGCACTTAGTAAGTTGCTAAACTAGCCATGTGTTGTCATTTTTTCATTAAATCCGTTGCACTGATGAATAAATTTGTTTCTGAATTTGTAATACTTAAGAGCAAAAAAAAAAGCAAGAAAGGGAACATAACTAATATCTCTTATTACAGTAATAATACAAAATTACACTTGTTACTATCTGATTAAAGCTGGAGTGCGGGACTTTTACATATTAATTATGGTCCGTTACATTCAGGCCCTTGCCAAACGAGTTTACACAATGCAGATTAAGCCTATCACCGCCAGGCTGTCTGTAATTCTCAGTATGCCGCTGTTGTTCCCACGCTGGCGCACCCGAAGTGATGCGTTTTATGTCAACCAGCCAGAGCTAAAAGGGGCGGGAATGGGGGAGAGACCATAGCAAGGGAGCAGCAGCTAGGAGTATGGCGGAAGAAGCTATAGCGGGAAATGCTCCAGATATATGTATATGTATATATATATATATATATATATATATATATATATATATATATATATATATATATATATATATATAAAAACATAATAAAAGGTAAGTCCAAAAAAAGAAAGTGATCGATCAGGCATACGTCATAAGCATGCGTCAACAGTCCACACTGCAGGTTTAACAGAAACTTGAAATCAAATATGCACTTGAGGATTTTAGTGCTTTTGGATGTTATTACTTCCAGTATACTGTATGAATATTTTAGAGCCTGGAGCAATATTTCTTGGTTACTTCATCAATCTTAGGTTTTAACATTGCTCTCAACACATGCATCATTATTTATATATTATGATAAACAAGACAAACGGTATATACATGCAAATACATAATACTCGTTGTGACCCTTTTACTTGGCAGGTTTTTTTAAATCGTACAGTAAGTAGTTTTCTGTGATGGATGGCCCTGTCTTAGCTTTGCTAAGGACTCTATAAGAATGCATTGATGGCCATTGGAATACCACTATAATGTTGTGTATATATAAAGTGTTGACTATAAACCCAGCTTGTACCTGTGGTAGAATATCAGGCCTTAGGACCCAGAGAAACTGGTTTTGCCCGCCGGCAGATTGCTCCTTCACCAAATGCAGGGAGGGGCTCCACCGGTTCCCCTGGAGATGACATCCCATAAATCATAGCGAGAGGCTTTCATCTGGCTCCTGCAGAGTCACGGTGGATCGATGGACGATGGGGAAGGGAGGGAAAGACCGCCTGCTACGGCTGCTGCTGCCTTAGGCCCGCAGACAAACCGCATGCTTCTCTCAGCAGTCAGCAGCCACTAACACAGAGCAAGACTTCATGGTAAATAAGTCGGAGGAAGTGGACTCCGCAGCCCTTAAATGGGAACTCGCTGTAAATGTTTTACCAACAAGCGAGATGGTTGTCTTTTAGATGTGAGATTGTGTCTTTTTAAAGTCTTCTAGTGTATGGTAGGCATTAGGAGGAACTGTGTTTGGGTTTGTGAAGAAGTCTAAGGCTGAATCTATCAAGCTCACAAACGTATGGACCCACAATACACAACTATGGTACGTAATTGCAAATGTTTATTGCAAAAAGTCAGTATAAACTCACAGGCAAAAGTGTCCAAAAGTGGCAGGCAAAGGGAAAATCCAAACACAGGCAGAAGTCAAAACCAAGGAATAAACAATCAGATAAAGTCTCAGAACACTAGGAAATAACGCTTGAAGGCTGTACACAGGGGAAGCAGACGATCTCGCACTGGGGTAAGGGGAAGACCGAACTTAAATACACCAAACAGAAAAGACAATGAGACACAGGTGCAAAACATTAGGGCGGGGATACACAATCACTAACAGCGGGAATGGGAACAACAGGAAGTAAACAGACAACACAAGAAACAACAGGGAACCTTCACAATAAAACAGGAATTGTGTAAATACTCTGAAACAAATATGAATCCTTTTAACACTTGACACAGGAGCGGAACGTGACAGAATCTCAGTTCTCTTAAATTTCATCCACGGTTCCTCCACTTGCTTCCCTTCCTCGCGTCTTAGTCCGTCCCAACGAGGAAGCATGGGAGAGACAAAGGAAATCATGGGAGGAGAGAGGAAACGAGGAAATGTGCTTTCAGAGGGATCCGACGTCCTTTCCTCTGAAGCGTCACATGAATTTGTCAGCTGGGCGGAGTTAGCAATAGCTTTCAGCTGCACGGCTTCCGGGAAGGCTGCACTCGTGTTTCCTCGCTCGTAGCTCCTCAGGGATCCCTCCTCCATCCTCGCTCCTTGGAGCAGGAATATGAGCTTTCAGATGGCCTTTACGAAGTAGGGCCAGAACAACTTCCAGTTTGGCCGAGGACCGAGGAGATATCAAATAAGAGAAGTGAGACTTAAACCATGGAAGGCTTGACCATAGACCCACAACACCAGCTGTGTAGCGTCTTTACTGGCTGTGTGGAGTCCACTCATGCCTTAGCTCTTTACATTCATAACTGTGTCCTTTTCCTACTTGCTCGAAAAAGCTTGATTTAAAACCCCTTCGACCAGGCATCACAATACTTTCTCACAAGTTCTTGTATATTCTTACTCCAAATCTTTTTATTGGTTTTCAATGACAATACAGAATAAAACATCATAAACAGTATACAGTAAGATATTGTCCATTACTTAACCCCTAACATGGTAAAAAAAAAAAAAAAGAAATTCCACTACAAAGATCCTCCTAATAAGTGAAAATGATGTATCATTGCCATTTATAGTTGCACAAGATAAACCCTTAATGTAATTTAAAAAGGGACCCCAGGTCTTGTAAAATGACGTAAGTGAACCAGAGAGTGAATATCGTAATTTTTCAAGTCCAATACAGTGAAAAAAATCCTGTATCCACCTTTCATGTGTTGGGGGAGAGGCATGCCTCCACTTAAGAAGGATGGCCCGTCTAGCCAAGATTGTAGTAAAAGCAATGATTTTACGATCTCGGGCAGCCAAATCAGGCAAAGGGGGAACCCCAAATAAGGCTATAATAGGATCAGGGTCAATATTAGTGTTGATAGCTTTTTTAAACGTCTGAAATACATTAGACCAATAGGCCACCAGCTGCAGGCAAGTCCAAAACGTGTAGATGGTTGGCAGGAGAGAGCTTACAACGGTTAGATAACCAAGTATTGGTCTGTTTGTTCCTTCCTGTTACCTTCAAACCCCTTCCCACCCATCTGTTCGACAATTTCTGATTGGCTTATGGCCAACCAATATACAATATCAATACGCATGTCCCACATCCCAAGATAAGCTTTCAGATGGCTATTTCTGTAGGTTAACTTCACAAGAACCAGCAATCACCTACAGCTAGGCTTCTCTGCGGCATCTAATGTTTGACAAACATGCAGCCACAGACAGGATACTCACATAAGCTCATAAAATGCTGACGTCCTGCTGGTGAGGGGTGTAAATAAGCATTCTAAAATCAATATAAAAAAATATAAAAAAAAATAAAAAAAAATAAAAAAAACGATTTGAATTCTAGAACAAAATAAACAAGCATGGATCTTGAACAAACAGAGACAGACTCGTCCACGCTACTAAGAACTTTATTGGTGGTAGGCTGAGGTTTAACCCTGATTAGCTGTTACAAAGTGCCTTTTGAGCTGCTAGTTCTATTCAATTAGTCCCGCTCGAGGAGGATATACATCAGTTTTGCCAGATAATCCCCGGGGATTTGAACCGCTAACCTCAGCGTTGTCAGCTCCGTGCTTCTTGGGCTGAGCTGCAGGGTGCGAGCTGGGGGCCTTTATGAATTATTCCATCCGATACTTCATCCATCTCCATGCATCAAACTCAAACTCCCACATCTCCCTGTTCTGCAATATTTCAATTTTCTGAGGAGATTCATCAAGAAGGGTTCAATACTAACAAAATAAAAGCGCACGGCGGCCAAGGGCTGCGCCGCAACGTCGGCATCACCAAAGGGCTAGAGATGAATGAATAAATCAAACCGATAAAACAAACAGATAAATAATGGAAAGAGAGAGAGAAGTGCCAGCATGCAGCAGTGGATATATGATATGTTTTGCTTCTGATGCCAGATTATTCTACTCCATCTCTTTCGTTATGCCATCTCTTTCGCCTGCCAGCCACACTTGATACCCTTTAAAGAACAAACATGGGACAAAAAAGGCATGATGGGGGAAAAATACATGGGTACCTGTATCTCCCAAGGGACAGGGGAATGTCCGTCTCTCCCTCAGTATGCTGTCCACACTACCCCAAAAGTTTTCTTTCATGTGAGCATGCTCGCCAGAACTGAAGTAGACCGGCTTTATAAACAGACAAGGACAGACTGAGAAGCAGAGAGTAATAATTGAAGCCAGACGTCTCTAGGTAGTTGTCATATTATAGAAGATGGAGGTCAGAGCAGAGGGTCTCAGCCACCCTCTGGTCCAACCCTCACAAACCAAATCTGACAGAGTCCATCTTTGCTTTTGCGCCTCCTCTCGTGTTTCACCTCCCTCCTCTCCCTCCCCTCGCGTCCTCTCTGCTCTACCCTGAGGTTCAGTGGAGCAGACAGCGACAGGCCTGCGCGGTCAAAGGCTTTGTCTTTCTCCAGGAGGTGGTGAGGGTGAAGAGAGAATCAAATCAGCCAGGGTTCCTGTACTAAAGTGTACTAAAAGGACTAAAACATTTAAGGTCCCATATTATGCTCATTTTCCAGTTCAACTCGAACATGTTTGCATGCTTTTATGCTAAAACAAAAAAACATAATTTTTCTCATACTGTCTGTCTGAAAGTACCTGTATTCACCCTCTGTCTGAAACGCTCCGTTTTAGCGCCCGTCTCTTTAAACCACCCTCCAGAAAAAGTCTGCTCTGATTGTTCAGCGTTTCTGGGTGTTCCACATGTGCACCATCATTGCAGGCGGGGAATGACTGTAACGGCATTGTAGCGGCACTTTGTACAAATATATAGTATAGTTGTGACATCACAACCGTACGGAAGCCCTGACAGCTCGTTTAAAGGCACAGTTTCTGAATACAGGCTGTGTGCATTTCTCTGTGGATGGAGCATTTGGATATTTAAAGAGTTTTTATATAGCACCTGGATCTGCTTTATAATCAAAATCTCACTTTTTACAGTACCTTTTTGGACCTTTAACAACAGTTATGTGACTTAAAAATATTAGTGATCCTGAACTTGATGTTGATGTTTTTTTAATACAACTATTGGTTACACTTTACTTGAAGGTATCTACATAAGAGTGACATGACACTGTCATGAACGTGTCATAAACATTATAAACAAGTCATGAACATTTATGACTTAACGCTTCTGTCATTAAGTGTCGTTCGGTTTTTGTCATGACAAGTTATGGTTAGAGTTAAGGTTAGAGTTAGGGTTCATGTGTCATGACTGACGTGTGTTCATGACAGTACCATGTCACTCTTATGTAGATACCTTCAAGTAAAGTGTAACCCAACTTTTTAGGCATCCACATCTCTGAATTGCCCACATCTCAGACTTGTTCAGCGATTGAAATAGGTTACAAGTTGCCCGTCTTCCACCAGTTGGAGAAGCAGTCAACCAGTCAGCTTTGTAGGTGGGGTTAACAATGGGGACATCACCCTCCTAGCTAGCTCGTGATTTTGTAGCTACACAACAAACAAAAAGATTGCGGAGAAAGCACTCGGCACGTCAGTAAAGATGCCAAGACGGTGCCCCAGAGGGAAAAAAAGCTCTATCTCTGTTTGATATTAGCATGGATCTGAACGGTAACATCACTCCTTTCAGCAGAGAACTACAATATCCAATATTAACCATGAGCTGAGGGGGAGAAGAGAAGCGGGTTTTAAAATTGCTGACTGCTAAGCTGGTGTAGCCCATGGGTTTGATGGACTGTTGAAATGGAGGAAAAAGGTTATTAGAAATGTGTCCAGAACTACTGAGGCTGACATGTCTTACAAGACAAATCATAAGTGTGCAGACAAAGAGAGGAGCTGGGCAGAACCGGCGTGAGAAAAGGGAGTCAGTGTGTGTCTGTGGGTGTGAAAGAGGGAGAGATAAAAAGCTCTTAATATTGTGTAGTGTGTGATGGACTTGTTTTCTTTCAAATCTTGCAGGGTGTTTTTAGATTTTGAGAGAGAACTGTGAAATTTCTCCTTGTGGGATGCGGTCCAATTTTATAATTGGGTATAGTTTTAAAAGTTTTGAAATCTGAGTGTGGGCTAACATTTTACTTCCTTAAAGTGTATTTCTTGCGTTAATTAAGATGGTCGGCAATTCTGCAGAGATTTGTTTACAAGTGTAGTGCACCATAACCGCATTTCTGCCCACTGCTTGAATCTTAACTGCACTATTGGTTATTTCCTGATTTGTAGCTCTTAAACACGCAACATTTTGATAACATGACAAAAGGCAAGCTAATATTTATTCTCTTTACTGATATTCATTTATTGTTTGTTTATCTGTGTCTTCTTCGTTTTCTTCCTATCCCTTACTGCTGCAACAGTGTTTACCCATTTTCCCCATTGTGGGATTAAAGGTACTCTAAGCAATGTCATGCGTTTTTTAGGCTACAACATTTTTTGTCACATACAGCAAACATCTCCTCCCTATCCGCTAGCTGCCTGTCCCCTGAACACACTGTAAAAAAAAACGCGGTCTCTGTAGACAGCCCAGGCTCCACAAACGCCAACAAAAACAAACTGAGCCAACCTGCACCACCAAACATAACAAACAGTGTTCCAGCGTTCCAGCCAATAACCGACAAGAAGGATTTAGGGGTGGGGGTTGTGGGGTTAGTGCGCGGAAGGGAGGGGGAGGAGACGGGATGAGGAGGAGGGAGGGGCGAGCTAGCCTCCGTTTTGTTCGACAATACTTTGAACGTCAACAAGAAGTGACGTCAACCCAACATGGCTTGGAGCACCTTTTTAATAAAGGATTTTGAATCTTGAATCTTGTTAATTTACAGTATGTAGTCACACAATTTATCACGTCAAGTTGACGCCACGGTCAACAGATAAAACAAAATAACAAAAACACTTTCAATAAGGCACCCTTAATATGTCGTCAAAAATGAGATAGTTGGAAAAACAGAACAGCAATCACAAAGATTATAGATGTTTTGAAAGTTTGAAAGTTTTGAATATATAAAAAAAAAACAGCATAATATGGTCCCACTGAATAGAAAATAGTGGTAAAAGGAGGACAAATATCCCTGGAAATGTATTAATTGCAGTTACACATAGACTTATATTTACAATATATACACAACAATATTTGAATAAATTAGCATCCAGAATCTAGTAAATATCTAATCATTGAGAGGAGCCATTTACAAGTGTTTGATATCAAACTCCTTATTGAGGAAATAAATCCAAAAGATTTCACATTAAACAGGTGTTTTTTCTTTTTTTTTTTTCCTTCTTCTTTTTGGCCCTCCACATTTCAACTTTTCTCATTCGTTTTTCATTTATTCTTCATTCACACTTTTGCTCTTTGGTTCTGGTTTTAAAAAAAGGCTCACAAAAATACTCCACCTTGTCAAACTTTACAACTTTGAATTCATATTTTTGCTTTCACAACAGCGCCATACACACCCCTGGAGAAATCCAAAGCTTTACAGGCCTGCTGCGCCTAGATCCGGTTGTTCTACGTCACCGAACACTCACATTTTGCCCGGCCTGTTTTTCAGAGCTTGAACATTCAAATCCAGTGAACTGACCGGAGTCATTGTTGACGTTAAAACTCTTAAGGAAAAAAACAACATTGAATCGATTTGGAACATTCGAAGTGTAACTGTGTTAAAATAATTTCTGCGGATATCGATAATGACTGGCATTGGAGAAATGATTTGCATAATTTATTCGGTATCTTTACTTATTGTGGATGCGAGCGAATGCGGCGCTTTCATAATGCGATTACACGACTGAGACGGAGTACACTGCCAGATTATGGTATTGATCAAAATTTTGAAGCTTTCAGTTAGCCTCTGAAGGAGGCTGAGAAGCAACAGTATAGTTAAGTGAGAGACACTGAAATGAAGAGAGGATGAGAACCAGGGAGGGGTGGGTGGGTGGAGGGGGGGGTTGTCTTGGCAACTATCCACCACTTCCTGTCTCTTCCTGTCAGGACGTGCATCAAAGGCTGCATGCATTCTGCCATTCCACTAGACTCTGAATGAAGGAATTAGCAGTTCCAGCTATTTATAGCCTGTAAGCCGGAGAGAGGTAGAGAAAGAGGGAGTGTGTGATGCATGCATGGGTGGGTTTTAGTATTCTGTGGGTGTGTGTACGTGTCACATGATCCTAATAATCTCAGTTGTATGTGTGTGTGTGTGTGTGTGTGTGTGTGTGTGTGTGTGTGTGTGTGTGTGTGTGTGTTTTTAGCCGTTGCATTCATGGGATGATCGACTCGCCTGCCCATCTTTTTCTCTCTCTTTTCCTCTCATTCAGCTCATGTTATCTCTCCTCTTCATGCATTGCCACCCTTTTCGCCCAACCTGTCTTCCCTTTACTTTTCAATACCATACACACACACACACACACACACACCCCTTCATTTTCTCTGAATCGTGCCCCCCTGCCTCCCACCTGAAATTCTTCCCACAGCTTCCCAGTCATCACCATATGCTTTGGATGAGCGATGGAGGCCGAAATAGGATTTAGCCGTAGACAGTCCATTTAAATGACCGTTTTAGCATCAGGAGAGTGAATTGACTTTACAACAGTACTTAAATAATAAGCTCCCAGGCTTTCACTATGCACATTCTTTTGGCTCTGCTTCTGTAGCAGCGCTCCAGCACAATCTGGGATACCATCTGATTTAACTCTGGGGGATTGATGGAGTACATCTAATGGGATTTGATGAAGTCTGATATACCCTTGCCTATCAATTAAACATTCCATTGAAAATAAGCTCAGGTGGGGCAGCGGTTCAGAGTCACGCTAAGAAACACGGGCGACTTCTGGTCTCTCTCTTCAAGTCTCTCCTTAAATGTCTCAATAAGATCTGTTCCAATTTGTTAAAAAGACTTCACTCAGACTTTTCAAATATACTAGTCTCGCTTTGCCAGATCTTCCTCTACAGATCTGCGGATGAGGTTCTAACTAGTCCACACAGCATTCCGGGATGGGAGACAAATGTGCTCTGGTTTATTGCCATTTCTTTAAACCAATCACAATTGTCTTTGTTTTAGTCGCGCAACAGAAAACTCAGATTGGACAGGTAGTCTAGCTAGCTGTCTGGATTTACCCTGCAGATACCTGAGGAGCAGTTAACCATAGTCCTCATAAATCCACCGGAGTTTAGAACGCCAACACAAAGAAAGAGGAAGGAAACGGACTGTGGTTGTTTATTGCAAAAATGTTATTCCTAACACTCTCTTGGTACTCTCATGTATTTTTGTGTTATATTAGTATATACAGTACTTGTTCGTATATTTGTAGTGCTTTAGTGCTGCTTTTTCAGCCCAACCTCCGCTAACATTACCCCCGGACTGTCACAATCAGGATAAACGGCATTCAGGTTTGTCATATAATGTACCATGGGAATGGGCGGTCATAAATTGTCCTCAGTTCTCAGTGTGTTTGCCTTTTTATAATTAATCTTCCAGTTTATTGATACAGTTTGCATTCTGAACTGCTGAGTCGGCCCTTTGAGGCCAGCGTGGTCAGCTGTCCTGTTACCATGTTGTTAATGAGACCAACAGCATTGTGGAAATGACTGAGCAATGCTGCGTGATAGAGATAAACTGGAGTATAGAAACAGGTAAGTGTTGCAGGAATGTATTGAATTGTATAATTGAACTGAGTGAAACTGATATTAGACTTTTATTTTCTGTTAATTAATTTTTAAAGAGAAATACTTACCGAATAGAAACTATTTTTGAATAGAATAGAAGAAGCACTTGGAGAAAGAAGAAATCGAGTAATTCTACTAGTTTATAAAGGATTACAGTATAGACTGGACCTTTAACAGGATCATACCTACCTCTGTTCCCTCTGTCTGTGGAAATTGGAAACAGATCGGGTTCTCAGACTGGAAGCCTACTTGTTATTAAAGCAACCTTGAGAAAAGACTATAGTAGGATCAAAGAGCCCAGCAACCTGAACCAAAAAGCACAATTCAGCTGTCTGGGGATTAATAATGGCTCTGGTATGCCCCAAGGCTAAGTTACTGAAGATGTATGCACACAAACACACACACACACACACACACACACACACACACACACACACACACACACACACACACACACACACACACACACACACACACACACTCTTGGTTCATATACACACTTATGTACACACACTTGTTGGCCCAGGGACACATGTACATACACATGCTCATTCTGCATTATGAAATATATTGCCTTTTCTCACTCTTTACCTCCCATCCGCCTCTCTCCCTTCCACACACACACACACACACACACACACATGCACACTCCATCTCTTTCAATACAGCTCAAAGGGTCGTCTCTTCAGGGCTTCTGAAGCTGAGGTGGCCGGTGGCAATGAATGCAAATGACCCCTCCTGCAAACACACATGGAAACACACACACACACACACACACGCTGAATGGTAAAAGCAGAGAGAACGAGAAGAGAAAAAAGGAGAGATTCAACGAAAGGCGGGAGGAAGGATAGACAGAGAGAGCAGGAGGTTATTCAGAGGTAAGGCCTCCTACTCCTCTGGTGGAAACAAGTGTGCTGATGTGTTCCAGTAAGAGAAAAGTCAATGCATCAGTACCACACAGTTTTGGAAAATTCTCAAAATGATTCCATAGATTCAATGCGTTTACTGAAATGCATCTGTTTTTTTTTTGTTTTGTTTTTAAACTGTCCACATATGATTCTGCAGTGTAAGGTAAAATGTAGTGGGCAGTCAATGGTCATTAATCAAGAACTTACTACCATACCATTGTGCATTGTGCAGTCAGTCTATTTCATTTGGCCTGGGCTGTGTTGTAACACAGGGCAAAAAGAGCAGCAGCATGCACTGCACACTGATGTCTGCTCACATTTCAGCACCATGGACAGCGCCAGGGGAGCCAGTCCTGCACACACAATCAAATGTAAAGCCTCATTCTCCGTTTCTCCCACTCTTTGCTGTTTTTATCATCTCATTCACTATTTTCTACTCACTTTGGAGGAAATTCTGTAGATAAAATCCATTTTTGGAAACTACTCTGGCTATTCCTTTGATCCCGCAGTGGCTTAAATTGACCTTGCAGGATGCTTAGTAGTTAGCTGCCATTAGTTGTGCACTGCTTTGCTTTTCTAGGCTTCGCTAGGTGATACATTGTGTTTTGCATACTTTCCTTTAATGTTCGATTTGATTTCTATTGAACTACTGAAAGTTTTTTTTATCTCTTTTGGACTCAAATAGAGACGTTTTTAGTTGAACCTGTCACAACTGGTAGACATATATATACATCCAGTGGCAAGGGGTTGCAAGTGGGCATTGCTTTGTTTTTAAATTACAATCTCAAAGATCTTCATTTTGTTTTCTTTGGCAGCATTTATGGTGATTAGTGGTAATTGCAGGTGTTAAAGTCACTTTAACTTGATCGTGAAGTCCCATCGCTTGTAGCCGTCGCTCTTTTCTTGGTTTGTCCGCCCGTTAAAAAAAAACGCTGAAAAACAGTACGCTGCTCCACACACCAGTAAGTTGAAGAGCGGGTCTGGCGATGAATGAAACGCTTCACTAACTGTCCGGGAATCTCAATCACCATTGTTTTACCTCATTCTGCGATAGATATTGACTCAGTTCATTGAAATTGAGAATCTTTCGAAATTATTACTTAAAGGGTTCAGAAGACAAACGTGTTAGGGGCCACTGCTTTTAGAATTCTCACTAGACATTCAGTCAACAGTCGAAGTAGCAAACAAATAAAACTAGATGAAAAGTGTATTAATGCAGTCAAACATGAATTCATATGGTGAATATTAACTTACTTTCCATTAGGCAGATTTAGTGTGCCATCTAAAGCTAAGCAGAGTAATTGGCTTTTCACTTTACTCTGTCAAGCTTTAAAAAGTGTCCAGTAAAGTTTAGGAATTCCCTAGCCCAGCTAGCCTAACAGACTTCAACACAAACTCACTTTTTCCATAAGGTGCTAGATCTATTAAATGCTTTTATCTTAATCAAGGGTGTTTTGATTCAAATATCCAATCAGACGTCCCCAGGAAAAAAAGAGGAAAGAAAAAAAAAAGAAGGGGAAAAAAAGAAAAAAAAAAAAAAAAAAAAAAAAAAAAATTTCCAAAAACCCGCCCCCAATAACAATTGTACAATCTGCAAAGCTGGTGTTTTTAGGTGTCAAAATCAATTAAAAACTTGTTTTTCATATTTTTTTTTTTTTTTTCCCTCCTTTTTTTGCGTTTACCAGATTTACAAACAGGATTTCGATCCCATTTTAGAAGACCATATTGAGACAAATTAGGATAAATGAAAAATCTCTCATGATTTCATAACTCAGCGTTAGCAGGCATATTTCAGAGTAGACTTTTCCTTTAATGGAATATGCACAGTTGGCATAGCTACGGATAGAGACAGATGAGGAGCAAAAGGATGACACAAATAAAGTAAAACAAATATATATGGGCATGTGTCTGCATCTTGGTGCCTCCTGGGCCTTTGACCTAAATTACTCCCCCGTGCTCCATCTTTGCACTCCTGCAGTGTTCCACTCTGTCAGCATTAGGAGCTCTGCCTCATCCGCTCACTGGTTAGTAATGTCCTCGGTGCTGCGGCCCGCGGTGGAATAAGCTCTTACAAGGCTGGCCTAAGAGGAGGAGATGGATTTAGATGGAGGCAGGGAGGGAGGATGGCTAAGGGTCAGGCCCAAACAAGCTTTGTGCTTCCACCTCTTTGTGTTGCCGCTCCCACTCCAGTCCTCAAAACACATTCAGATCATTTATGGGATGGTTCCGGTGCCGCCGGAGGTTCCGCCAGATGTCCCTCACCTTCCGCTTTCTTTGTGTTGGCATTCTAAACTCTATTCTAAATTTATCTACTTTTTTTTTTGGAGTTCAATTCTCATCACACATTCGACGGCCATTTTAGTCCAACAGTCCAAAATCCGATCCCAAATTTTGTATTTTAAAATAATGTAATCATATAAATCGAAATCAGAAAATTTGAATACAAGGTATTTGAGTAGGTGGCAACAAGCCAATGTTTGGCATTTTTGCCTAATAAATGAATCACCACATCAACAACAATCTTCAAAATGGCTGTCAGTAAATTGTCTGTTGATCAACTAATTAAAAAATGTTTCAGCACTAATTTGATCCAGCTAGGTATAAACATAGCAAAAGCAAAACAATAAAAGATTTTTTTTTTTTTTTTTCTGATAAACCTATTTAATAAGCTGCTCTGTTATATTCCATCATTGACTGCTGACTCCTCACTCCTCTTAACCGGCCAGCTTATTAACAGCTGCTTCAGTAGCAACATTTATTTCTGGCAATCGGCTAGGCTAACAACAAGCCTTTCCTAGTCTTTTACAGGCCACGTTTTCGCCTTAGTTGTGTATTTAAAAATTGACATCCATAGAAAAGTTTGGTCTCGTTTTGAACCGGAGCATCTGCAGATTAATTCCATACCTGGTATGTTATGATACGAAATGAATAAATCCCTGTTTTTGTTATCTTCTCTGCCACCTTGACTGTAAGGGAGCCAGGAGGGACAATAGAGTGACACTCAACTCTTCTTTGTTTGGGAGGGAAGAGGGAGACCGACCTGTTGCTAGGGCTGAGCAATTTATCAATATTATATCGATATATGAGGCTTAGATCATCTCAAAATTTTGGATATAGTGTTATCGTGATATGACACAATTGTTGTCTTTTCCTGGTTTTAAAGGCTACATTACAGTAAAGTGATGTCATTTTCTGAACTTACCAGCTGTTCTATTATTTGCATCTACCCACTTATCATTGTATCCACATTATTGGTGATTATTTATCAAAACTTTCATTGTGTAAATTATTTTGTGAAAGCACCAATAGTCAACCCTACAATATCGCCGCAATATTGACATTGATGTATTTGGTCAAAAATAGCGTGATGTTTGATTTTATTTTATTTTTTTCATATAGCCCAGCTCTGGAGACGTAGACTCTACCGAGTGCACTTTTCTAGTTGAATATCTAACTGAGGAAAGGAGAGGATGGTAGGAGGGAGGGGAGAGGAGACAGAAGACCTCTGTGTTACATGTAATGGAAACGGCTTTGGTGTTAAAGCAGCAGGACGAGTTCAAAGCCCACATGGACAGATAAACAGCGAGCGTGATCTTGGATCGTACTGGAAGGTTACTGCACAGATCACCAACAGACCTTTGTTTGGGGCAGAAATAGCCTAAGGGGTGGAACGACTGTTCAAACACACAAACACAGATTGGTTTCCTTTGAGTTGTTCATGGACAAAGGCAAGGAAAGCCAACACACCGCAGAGGTATTAGCTCACTTCAAGAGATGAAATACTACATGAAATGGCAACAGAGCAGCCGAGCCTGTCGGTATTTTGATAGCTCGACATAACAGCCTCGCACCATATTCTTCTTGTTTCCCTTTACCTTCTCCACCTTCCCCGTATGCCAGACAACATAAAGACTCTTTGCTCGTCAAAGGTTAGCCCAATAAAGAGCACCCGCAGCTCTGCTGACCAAACCGCAAATGTCAAAATTGTTAAAAAGTAGGCTTTTCTCAACTTTGCTGTTATCTTTTTACATGACAGGCGCTGTTCTGACAGACCCAGGGTATCATGGGAGATGGAGTGAGAGTCTTTCCAGTAATTTATCACCTCTGAAATAGAGGGAATCACGCTATCAAGACTTGGAATTGAGGGGCTCAGGACATGCGCACACACACACACACACACACACACACACACACACACACACACACACACACACACACACACACACACACACACACACACACACACACACACACACACACACAGGTTTGTGGCACTATCTTTGTGGGGACCCTAACCCATTGACATATAATGCATTCCCTAGCCCCTTACCTAACCTTAACCATCACAACTAAATGCCTAAACTTAACCCTTACCCTCACCCTAACTATTACCTAATTCTATCCCTAATCCTAAAACCAAGTCTTAACGCTCAAACAGCCCTTTAAACTTGTGGGGTCCAGCATTTTGGCCCCACAAAGCTGTCGGGACCCCATAAGTATACTGGACTCCCGATTTTTGGACCCCACAAATATAGTTAAACAAGCCCACACACACACACACACACACACACACACACACACACACACATCCTTATTCTAGAACAGTTTGACGCAACTAGATAATTTGACTATTGCGTTTTTAAATTCTGATTATCTATGAAACTATTTTTGGTCTATGCAGTATTAAAGGTTGTACTCAGAATGATTAGAAATTGATTTTGTTTCTAAATAAATTGAATCAGATAAAATAATGCAGTTGCTTGTTGTTGAGGTTTCAGGGTTCAGTCAGTTAGGAGGGCCAACACCCTTGGAGACCAGCCACACGCTTCACTGCTAAACCATAGATTTAATCCAGACCATGTGTAAATCAATGTGTTGAAGAGGGAGTGTTTTTCATTAAAAGTGGCGGGTTGGGGATTCACCATGACATATGAAGAGTGTAACTATTGGATTTCTTGGCCACCTTATGAAAAGTTAATGCAGGAGCACACAATCTCCAATTGTGGCCCAGAAGGGCAGGATGTATAGTTGACCATGAGAGACGTTGCTGGTAATCCTATAATGATTTTATATTGACTGTATATAGTAATACAACCCTGCAGTATTCTACAGTAAGTGCAAAGTAATCCGGATTCAGACTGGAATTTAAACTCCAAAGCACACTTTTGTAGACGTATGAATGAACGCATGAGCAGATAAGCCTACTGTGTGTGTGTGTGTGTGTGTGTGTGTGTGTGTGTGTGTGTGTGTGTGTGTGTGTGTGTGTGTGTGTGTGTGTGTGTGGCTACATGGGAAGAAGTTGGCTTTAACCTTCATGGCTACTCGATTATCACCACTCCGTAAATGTCAGTACATCTGTTTACCTCTTTCTGTTTCTCTCTGCTTCACATGCTTTCTCTGTCTCTCTTTATCTTTAGTTTTTTTCCCCCTCTATACCTCTATTATTTCCCCCTATCCTCCACAGTCTTCCTCCACCGCAACTCCTTTACCCTCTTATTTCCCATCTCTGCTTCCTCACTTCCTGCTCATCCCTCCTCCCCCCCCCGTCCTTACGTCTTAAACTCTTTCTCCCACCTTGTTTTCACTTCCCATTCCCCTGCCATTAATACACACGTTTTCTCTCCTCTTTTTCACATTTCTTTCCCACACACTCTCCGACTTTTTTTTTCTCCTCTCGACCTTGATACCTGTACAAATCACAGTCTTTTTTTTCTTTTTTTGCTTCATCTTATCTTCTCTGTCTCTCTCATACGCATTACTTGGAAGAAGAAGAAAAAAGTATGTCAGCATCCCCTATGCTCCCTTTACTCTTCATTCCTTCTTTCTAGTTCATTCTTCCCCCTTCAGCCAGGTTGGACTGATATTTATCAGGCACTCAGTCTCAGGCTTCAGAATGAGGAAAGTATGAAAAGAGAGAGAAAGAGTTGACAGGGAGCAAAAGAGAGAGGGAGAGAGAGAGAGAGAGAGGCAGAAAAGGGAGTGGGAATAACATACAATTTAATATTTTAATCGTTTGACAGCACTAGTTTTTACTACAGAGTGCTTCTGATCAGCCCCATCAGAGGCAAAAAAAAACACGATTGTAAATGGAAACAGATCAGATCATTCTGTACCACATGACATACTGAGGGCTGAGGGAAGGAAATACACTCAACATACAGTATGTGTTAGATTTCAACGATACACACACACGTTGGTGAGAAACACTGAAAAGTAAAGTATTTTACTTTTGTAATTTCGGGTTACCGATATCTGAATAGCTAATGATAAATGACAATCAAAAATAAAACTCTTGAGGTCATGTGATTCTATGTGATTGATTAGGATTACACATACAGTATACATATACTCAAACTGTTCAGGTATCTTTACTGTATATACATTGCCGTATTCTTAGATATACTATTCTATACTGTATACTGTCTCCTGGAAGTGGTTTAAAGCTTTATTATTTCCAGAACTCAGATTATCTATATATATATATATATATATATATATATATATATATATATATATATATATATATATATATATATATATATATATGTTAGCAGGAAACATACACATTCCAAACCAGTGGAAAAACTAGTTTTGCAGGATTTTTTGAATATTTATTTTAAGGTCAGTTGTCAATGCTTTTAATGCTAGAAGGGTAGCAGTTCATCTCAAGCAGCTCTGATGGAGTTGGAATCGTTGCTGTGCCTGGTGGACTTTGGGGTGCAGTATTAATCTGCAGGACCAACACATGACATCAAATGCATACGTGCTTCAACACGGCTCCTATGACTCTCAACATCTTTGACTATCTACAGAAAGATTTTATTCTTAATTTCTTTCAGCAGTTGATGCCTTTTCAAAGAACCCTTGTGGTACACACAGATATAAATACATCTAATACATTTGCAGAACTTTCCGCACATACTTAATTTATCCTTTTTTCTGTGCATACACTCTCCAGAGAAGAATGTAGAATGAGATTAAAGCATGCCAAAGCCAGCTCAAATACAACAGATCTACTTCTTATAGCAAGCATAGAAAAACAAGGATGGGAAGGAAGCAGAACTAAGTTCGAGATGGGCAGCAGAAAGTTATCAAGCACTTCTAAAGCATGGATGTAACCCATTTTTTAATGTATGCAGCTTCAACTCTATTGCAGTTCTTTCCTATATTTTCCCTTTTAAACCTACAAAAATGCAAATTGAATGGTGTGACAAACAGTTTGACAGATTAGAGCCAAAACACTGAATTGAAATCAACATGTATAAGTTCATACTGTACAACCATCAGCTATTTAGCCCCTATCATACCTTCGTTACCTTGTCGTCGACTGCTAGAACAAGCTATGGCAGCATCATGATATCTGTCTTTGTCCTATAACTTTGAAATCTCCAACAAGCCTGATATTCACCCAGTGCTGCGACAGGCAAAGTTACTGTGTATAGAGTGACCCCTATTTTCCTGCGTTCTGGAGGCGACGCAGTCCCTGCGAGCAATCACGGCCATTCAAGTCAATGCTTGATGTTCCACCAGCCACGGCGCGTCCCACAAGCGTGCGTGAAGCGTCTCTCCGCTCCGCTAAAGATACTCGCCAGATGAACCGCAGGGCATTGGGACAGCAGGGCCGGAAGTGAAACAGCGAGAGCATCCAGTCAATTTACCAAAAGACATCCCCCAATATCTGTTATGTCTCCTCTCCAACACCACGGACGACGAGACATTCATCTTGGAGGTGGAAAACCATAATAGACTTCACATATCATTTTTATAAGGACAACACCAGAAAAGAGAAGGCCTGGAGTTTAATTCCAGGAGTGCTTGGAGTAGAAGGTAGATACTAGCTTAATAAACACGTGATTGTTCAGTAAAGTACTTGTAGAGACAATAGAATCTGCGAGTCTGGCAGCAAGACGCTCCGCCACTGAAACGCTCCCGGTGTGGTATGGCGCGTGGCGGAGGACGGAACAAAACCGGAACGCAGCCAGAACGCAGCACAGACGCGCCCTTAGTGTGAGACGGACAGGCTAGAAGGAGAAGAGCCCCCATATTTGTCATACATAGTGTTGTAACTTAACGGGAACACAAAGAACATTGTATCATTTGATTGAAGAGAACAGACAGATACATACACAGTATATGTACAAAGGCACTTGTATTTTCAGGTTCATACTTGAATTTGGGGTTTTTTACTAGAACATGTTTACATGCTTTAATGTTAAAAAAAACAACATTATTTTGGGGTTTCTACTAGAACATGTTTACATGCTTTAATGTTAAAAAAACACTATTTTTCTCAAACTGTCCGTCTGAATATACCTGTCTACTCTGATTGGTGTTTTGGGCCTTTCACATCCGCGCTCTTGGAGTCTCTGCAGCTGGGGAATGACTGTAACGGCACTGTAGCAGCACTTTCTACCTATATATAGTAGTAGTAGTTGTGACATCACAACTGTACAGAAGTCCTGATGGCTCTTTTTAAAAGCACAGTTTCTGAATACGGGCTGTGTGCCTTTCTCTGTGGATTGAGTGTTTTGAAACTTTCTCAGTATTTATAGAGGACCTCGACCTGCTTTGTAATCACAAAGACATGGAAATCCCACTTTTAACAATATGGGACCTTTAAATGGATTCATTTTGTAGCTCTCCAACATTAAAGATAAAGTTAATCTTGTGCTGTTTTGTAGAACTAGGTTTTTACATCCTGTAATATTGTCTGACAGTCATGCAAACCATGCCATTCTATTGAGAGGACTAAATTGAAACTTAATGATACAAAGGCAGCAGAAAAGTAATTGTGACAGGGTGACTAATGACGACAATATCAATCATTTCTAGTATTTCTGAAGGGTGAATGTTGCACATCACCTGAAAGGACTCCCACAGAATCCTATTTTAGCGGCCATTCTTTTGAACGTGGACTCAACATGTTGTTTTGTAGTGAAGTCACAGCTTGCTCATCTCCATTTGTGACCTGCCCACACACATGGTGACTGAGAGAGCACTGGTGTGTGATAATGAAGCCAACGATTGGCAGTATAGTCTGCATGCCATCCTGCCTGATTGTCTGTACATCTAACTACTTTATCTCAGACACACACACACACACACACACACACACACACACACACACACACACACACACACACACAACCAGAACATCTACTTACAATGCGTGAAATAGATAATATGTGTGTGGGTGAGCGACTCTCAGTCACATCTCACTTACTCATCTACAGCCGACTCTCTAACTCTCTACACACACACACACACACACACACACACACACACACACACACACACACACACACACACACACACACACACACATATGCTCGAATCTTATTGAGTTATTCGTTAATATTTTAGCTCTAGGACAATGACAATGTCCCCATCTTTTCTCTCTCACTTACACACACACAGTCCTTTGTAAAAGCGTCCATCATTTATGCTCAGCGCTCACTCACAAACTGTCAGACACAGTTCCATTTCCTCGTAGATCATACTGGACTGGCACACATTGCCTAAATGAGCTACTCAACACCTACTTACTCTTGTGCCTGCACAGAAAAAAACACACTCGCTCATATCCATAAACACAGAGGAATAAGCCTCTTTATTTCTGCCTGGGCTACTGCCTGCCTCAAAGCAAAATGATGTACCAAATGATACCAACTGAAATACTGCTATAGATGTTAAAACAAAGCATATACATTGTACATTTATTGTACATTGCTATGACATTTGAGCCGATGATATACAGTATACTAAACAGGGCTCATGATATGTTTTCAATCATATCAATATTATTAAGGACATTAAAGATGCAAAATCCCATATAAAGTAAGCAATGGTCCAGACCGTCCGGTGTTTAAAAAAAAAAAGGAAATAAAAAAGGTTTCCAACGTTGTTATGGCAAAATATCTGTCAAGGTCTTTGTCGCTTTTTAAAAAAACTTTTTTTGGCTCTGTGCCCTTAACAAATCGCAAAAGACTGGGATTTAATTAAATAAGTATAATCGGCATAAATAAGATATTAAAATAGATATAAGTATAAAAAAAGTATATCCACTCGCAGTGAAAAAGTAACTAAGTCACTTTTACACTGAGTGCATTTTAAATGAACTACTTTTTACTCTACTTGAGTAGATTTTTATACCGGTAATTTTACTTGTACTTAAAGTCAAAGTTCATCAAACAATCATACTTTTACTTAAGTAGAATATTTTTGTTCCAACTCTGAACTTATGTAACATACTTAACTTACGCCACATACGTAACCAGCTTATTTTACGTGTCACTTAAGTTACATAACAAACATACTTTAACTTTTATTTGCCCTCAAACCATGATCTTTTCCTAAACCTTACTATGAAGTTTTGTCTTAATTCACAATGTTAACCACATGTTTAACACTGCAACTGTTCTGATATTCTGGGACACGCGGTTAAACCACAGACTGTATATTATTAATGGACAGAGCATGTGTGACGTCACCCATTGGTTTGTGGAGATCTGCTATGAGTCGTCGAGTTTGCCGTTATGGGCGCAGCCATCCTGGTTGCGGATGTTACGATTTTAGACGTGAGGGAGGAGTGAGGGAGGATCAACGCTGCTTACGCTCTAAGTTACGTTATAGACTTTCACTGTCAATCACATCATAGCCATGCCCTAAAACACCCCCTGCTTTATCGCCGATTTTAAAATCAACGAGACCATAATTCAAAACATGAACATATTTCTGTGTTGCAAAAGACTTAAAACTAGCGATTGAGACCATAAACTCATGAACATGTTTACTGAGGTAATAAATCAAGTGAGAAGTGGGTCACTTTCTCATAGACTTCTACAGAAACCGACCTCCTTTTGCAACCGTACACGTGTCGCCCCCCTGCTGGAATTCAGATAGAATGCAGGTTTAAGGCACTTCCACATTTGCAGGACTTTGCCAAACCGAATGCTTTATCCATTAATATTATACAGTCTGTGGGTTAAACCCAACCCAGTGTTGGCCGTATTTGGAGTACCGGGAGAGGACCGTCCTCTTACAGAACCCCTTCTCTCGCTAGCAAGATTCATAACCCTTCTAGCACCCACATTAATTCTATTGAACTGGAAACAGACACCACCTCCCACTTTCACTATGTTGATCAAAGACGTTATGCAGCACCTAAAACTGGAAAGACTCAGACATACATTGCACGGTTGATATAGTAGACACTAGGCGATACATATCCCCTTGGCTCCCACCTTAACTCTTAGCTCTGAGAACTACCTGAGGTCTGATGTCAATAAGTATCTAGAGCAGCTTTGTACTTTTTTTATTATTATTATCTAATCTGATTATCTACAGTATGGACCTATTGTGTTTGTGTCTGTGTATGTTAATGTTTTTGTAAAACTATTGCTGTAATACAGTATTTTATAGAATTTGTATGCAATATGCTTTCTAAAATACCAATAAATAGACGACGAAGAAGAAGAAGTTATTATTTCATGTTGGCCGTCATTAGCAAACTACCTATTCTGTTGTTTAGGTATGAGGGCGTTTGTTTGGTCGAAGCAATGAATTGAGCTCTGTTGCTATCCATTCCATTCATGCAGTATGTGTAAAAAAACCACAGTATATATATCCACCTAGCCATGTGTTATTCCAGTTGTAGCGTCAAAGGATAAACCAAGTGGCTACATATCATCCAATAGAAAACGTCAATGTCTGAGAATTTTCTTTTAAAACAGTTACTGAATTTAAAAACATTTATTTATTATATATATTAATTCTAAGTGATTGACAGCATGTTGGATTCTTTGGTTTCTTCACAATTACACCGTGCTATAATCAATACAAATGTGACATGAAATGGTTCTGCTGACATTTTATGAATATAATATTGACTTGATGCTCAGCTTTAAAAATATCACTGTAAAATATAAAGTAGTTTTAGAAAATAGATATAACTCCGGGGTCCAGATTGTATTTATAGACAGGCGATGAATTAAAGGGAAGCCTCCCGGTACAGCACCGTATTAAGACGCTTCATGTTGGTTTTTACGTCGTATTGTCATTCATAAAAGAAAAGAAATAGTGAACGAGAAACTACGCTGTATGAATGTGCGTCTCCACACCTCTTGCATTTCAGTCTGCGTTGTTGTGCGCTGTTTAACGATGTGTGACTGCGTGCGTGCGCGTGCGTGTGTGCGGGTGCATGCGTGTGGCCGTCGGGAGAAGTGGAGCCGAAGTGAAGCCTTATATAACCAGCTTCAAAGTGAGCTGCAGTCGGCCAGCAATACAGACACGGCAAAGTGCAAGAAGAGAGAGAAGACTGGAGTTTCACAGAGAGGAGGATAAAAGACAGCGACTGTGTAGAGGAGAGAGGCTAAAAACAACTTTAGGTGAAAAAATAGTCTTTCGCAACTACTTTATGCATGTAGCACAGGTGATAATTGTATTTGCTGTTATTTTTGTCATCCACAGACAGGTGCGTGTGTGTGTGTGTGTGTGTGTGTCCGTGTGTGTGAGTGCGTGAATTGCACATGCTCCTGTCTTCCTCAGCACCTTTGATTGGGAAAAGTGAAATGTCCAGAAAACCAGCTACTCTTTCTTTCTCTCTGCTTGATTCACACTGCTAGGCTCCTCGCCCACTCATTGCAAAAAAAAAAAAAAAAGATGTCAATCAAGCTCAGTTTTTACTCTTTTTCGCAGCATGTTGCCTGGCTGGTGATGGTTGCTTGATTTCTGATTTCCGCTTTTTGTCATTTTCTTCCCAAAAAAAGTGTGGTGGACTGGTTTCTTTGATGGGATGGTTTCTATTTAAACCTTTTTTAGCAAACTCTTTAGGAAATATTTCTGACCGTTTTGATCAGTCAATAACATGTCTATACTGTATAATAGTGTAATATACACAACTTATGTAATGATCAATCAGCTGCACATTTTGTCGTTTTTACTCCCACAAGTTTATCTAAAAAACAATAATGCTGTGTTTTATATATCCTATCATATCCTATATATATATCCTACTTCTATTTCTCTGTTTGAGAAAAAGATCTCTCTGACCTTCAGCAAAATGAGTTTGGTCGCTGAGGAAGACTGAAAATAAAGTGCCAGTAAGTGGACCCTGAGCTGAGAAAATGACGAGGCTAACAATAAAATTACAAACTCAACGATTTACCTGATTTTTCAGGTGGTAAATTATATTGAAAAATACCATTAACGTCAGCTCTCAAGCTGTGGACACAAATATTAGTAATGTTTGCTTTCGGGTTATTAAATACTAGAAAACATTATAAACTTTGGCTTCCAAGTTGTAACTACTTGAATAAAAATATATGCATATAATAAACTTTATGACATAAAGCTTTTATGTCATAAATATTACTTTTCAAATTAAAAGTTTTCTTTTCAGTAGCCATTATAAGTCCATTTTTGTTAAGTGTCACATTAAGCCAGCAGTCAAGTAATTCCAGTAATTGTTCCAACACCTGAATGCAGCAATTATTTCTTGGGGCTCTATAGCTCGCAATATCGGTCTGTTAATGGGTCCACCGCTGTGGTCCAGATTGAAATATCTCAACTATTATATGGATTGCCATGAAATGTACAGACGTCCATGGCCCCCAGAGGAGGACACCTAATGACTTCAACGACCGCCCTACTCTGGATCGACGACGATTCATTTAGGGGATTGCTCTGGTGCCGCCAGAAGATCCGCCGGATGTCATTCATTTCGGCCGGATGTCCGTCACCTTCCGCTGTCTTTGTGTTGGCGTTCTAACCTCCGGTGGATTTCTGAGGACTCTGGTTATCTGCTCCTCAGATCTCTGCAGGGTAAATCCAGACAGCTAGCTAGACTATCTGTCCAATCAGAGTTTTCTGTTGCACGACTAAAACAACTTTTGAACGTACACGTTTTCCACCAAAACAAGTTCCTTCCCGAGGCTATTTTGCAGAGGCACTGTGGCTCCGTCCTACACTTAGCACCGCCCAAGACGACTGTGATTGGTTTAAAGAAATGACAATAAACCAGAGCACGTTTTTCTCCCATCCCGAAATGCTGTGTGGACTAGCCAGACTCTCCTCCACTGCATTGTGGAGGAAGGTCTGGCAATGCGCAGTCTATATCCATGACGTTCCACTTCCGGGATTGCAGAGGCACCGTTAGGGTTGGGTACCGAACCCTGTGCTTTTACCGGTACCGACCGAATCACGTCGGTTTTACTGAGTATTGGTTCACGTAAAAAATCAAACGGTGCCGAATTTCGGTACTTTGCTTGTTTGTTTGTTTGCCAACTTTGACATCCCGCAGCATCCCGCCGTGTTTTCCTCCTCACAAGCTGTTCAGAGAGCTCACAGGCCGGCCAGACGTTTATATCATCCCCGTTATTATTATTATTATTATTATTATTATTAGCTGCTGCTGATTCTGGATGTGAATTAGCCTGTGAGGCATTCAGGTGTATTCAGAAATAACCTCTCTCAGCTAAAGGCTGGAGGTGGGACGAGACACAACAACATCCCGTCTAATATTTACTGGGTGAAATCACCGCCGCTAACGCTGCTAACACTGGGCAGGTCAGTTAGCTCCCGTTAGTTAGCTGCTGCCCCTGTTAGCCCCTCAGACCCGCGGAGCAGACCAGACTGAGCCCCGGGAGTCAGCCAGGCTGTGGCGGGGGGCACACTCCTCAGTCAGCCGATTTGTTTCAGCAAGCAAAATGGCTGAATTTATTGTGCCAACCTTGAAAGTAATAATGAGATGACATATTATTTACAGCAAGCTAACGGTTCAGGTGGACTGCACGGCAGCGCAAGCTTGCAAACAAATATCTTTGTGTTCAGGCTCCTTCCACACCCTCAGAGCGGGGGTGTTCTCAACCGCTGGGGACACAGTGAGTGTTGAGCGGGCCTGTTACCTGAAAGAGTTGACATGCTAGTCTTTCTTAAAAAGAATTACACAAGAACTACTTAGTAGTAGTAGCAGTAGTTTGATCTATGTTTGAGCTTGACTGAGTGTGTGTGTGTTTTTTTTTTTTTTTAAATGTTTACTGTCCATTGTTCATATGTTCATATTTTTAGGAGGGGGAAGGTGTTTGTATTGTGTTTAAATAAAATGTTTTTTTTAACTGTAATCAAATTTTGTAGTTGTTACAACCAGGTGTTTACAGTTTCAGTAAGAGTAAGGTACCGAAAAAAGTACCGTTGAATACCGAGACCGAACAACAGGCACCGGTACCGGTAACGATATTGGTTCAGATGCAAAAGGTACCCAACCCTAGGCACCGTGGCTGTGTCCGGTGCTTGGCGCCGCCCAAGACGATTGTGATTGGTTTAAAGAAATGGCAATAAACCACAGCACGTTTTCCTCCCATCCCGGAATGCTGTGTGGACTAGCCAGACCGTCCTCCACAGCGCTGTGGAGGAAGGTCTGGCAATACGAGACTAACCACTCCCTGACTTTTCACCCAGTGCTACCAGCAGGTCATATATATATCCCTTATCCAGTGCAATATCCACATGTACTTGTTACAAAATGTGGTACGAACATTCATGGTTCCCAGACAATGAATCCTTATGCTTTGGTCCTGACTTTTCCTATAGGGCCACCACAAAACTATTGACTTTCCCATCAGCCTCAGCTGTACTTTGTATTTAGTGCTAATTAGCTATGTTAGCATGCTGATGGTGAACATATTAAACATTATACCTGCTAAACATCAGGTCATAGTAATTACATGTTCTACTAAACATATTTGGCAAAACCATTTAATAGTTTATACATGTGGTTTTATGTGGACAAGGTGGCACCAGTCAACTAGGTGCTCAAGTAACAATGGACCAAATGTAAAAAAAATAAATAATAATAACTGGGCAACACTAATGGACTTATAGGAAGAGCCTGCTCTTTATGATTCCTACATAAAAACACCAAATCTTAAGTCAAGGTCCGCTTACTAGCTTTTTTCCGGAGCTTTCAAAGTGGCCTGTGTTCTTTAATTCTACCCTGATTGCATTTTGTGTATTCTGTGAGTTGATGTAACATTTTGTTGTGTACTTTAATTTTGAAATGCACGTGTTGGAAGTGCTGCATCCTTTCGAGACTGGACATTCATGTGTCTAGTTCCCATTGGATGATTGACAAATATTCAGCCATCTTGTCGGCCATGCTTTTACCCATTCTTTACAACAACATGATGAGGAGCAGACTCTTCCAGTAAGTTGTGTTGCGTTATAAAATTTGTTTTCACAGATTCAACTGAATAAAATCCAGTTTCTTTGCCAAATTTCCAGTTTCCAAAGTGGATTTATGAGATGAAAGTGATGAAAGGTGAAGAGTATTTTTGTAGCAGCTCACTTTCTCAGGCTTGACTTTCTGAATGCTGAGGCGAAGAGTCTTTTTCCACTAACACACACCCTGTGAAAGATGAACGGGAACGGTATACATACAGTACATACATGGATTTTGTTTGTCTCTTTTGTGTGATACCTGTGCATGAATGAAGCCTACAAGAAAAATGACAAGTGTGAGGATGATAAAACACGACCAGATCAAAGCACTTTTTGTGCTATTTTTCTCAAACACCTCACTTCCTCATTATGACTCTCTGAGAGAAACGAGTAGGAGGGGTTGATAACACAGAAACCACTTTATCACAGCCAGGTTCCTGGAATGTGACACAAGCAGTTCATCAACAATTAAAAAAAAACCCTGCAATGATTATGATGGAGGGAGGAGAAGAGAAGGTTATTTTCCCCTTTGATTGCCCCTCTGTGGGCATCTCCGCTGCTCTTTCTCTCTCTGCCGTCTTCACTTTCTCTCCACCACTTTTTTTTTTAATTGAGCAGAAACAGCCAGTGGGCAGATGGGGATCAAATTACATTCACCTTTTACCTGCGCTCCTCTGCGCAATTAGCGTCACGCTTACTCGTCATTTCAAATTGACACACTGCTGTTGTGCTATGTAATTATTTACCCGCCTGGGGAATCGCTCTCTGGTTTAACCACAAAATAATGCACACACACACACACTCCTAAACACAAACACAAAAGCACCTGTGGCCTATTTTATCTGCAACATGCCTTTTTACCATTACAGGGTCATTGTGTATACGATTGTCTAATTAAAGATCTCTTTGTGTTCGGTGTGTCTATTTCTAAAAGGTCTAACTGACGTAAAGTTGTGCAACTGCCCTTTAAAATGTTCTGTGTTCTCTCACTGCTGAGCGTTTGGCGTTAACATTTTGGTGTTTGAGCATCAGGACCCAAACCCGCCATTCTTCCTATAGGTGTCCACATCTTTGATTGTTCTTTTTTTTTTTTTTTTTTTTTTTTTTTTATCTGTCCTTTTTCTGGTCATAATGGTGGGAGGAAAGGGCTGGGTCCTGTTCTTCAAACCACACAGGCTTTATTACGCCACATCCCCCCCCCCCACTCCTTCACCAACCCACCCACCCAACTCCCAAAAAAGAAGGTTAGGCTCAGGGAACAAAAGGAGATTTAAAGGAGAGAAAGAAAGAGGGACCATACACAATAGCGGGCGTTTTCTTCTGCAGGGGGAGAGAAGGAAATCCCATCCAAAAACAGCTTTCTTTGATCTTGTGTCTTTTCTTGTGATGAATCTGTGTCTGTGATGCCTTTTGTTTTTGCTTTTGTACTCTTTTTAAAGGAAAAAAACACAAAAAACACAATAAGCAACCATGAACTCTTGCTGATTTGTCCTTTTTGCTCTTTCTTCTTTTCTTTTTTTGATATTCCTTTTTTTTTTCGTTTTTGCCAGTAATCTTTTTTGAATTTTCTCTTTTCTCTTTTTCCCCCCTTTTTTTCTTAACCCTAGGTCCGCTCACAAAAAAACATGATGAATCTTCAATGAACAAGCCTCGAGACGAAGGTATTTTTGTTGCATGTTTTTCCTTTTTTCTTGTTTTGAAGTCTTTTTGGGGGATGTGTACACACATAGAGTGGAAAACACACACACATGCACACCAAGTCACACATCTCTTAGGTGGGACTTTGGATATGAGATGCATACCTACAGTATGTGTTGGTGTAAGTGTATGTGCTGACCGTTGCAATTTAAAAAGAAAAGGAAAAAAAAGCTGTCTTTCCTATGCAAATCATTAGCCTTTTGCAACCTTGGATGATTATAACGCCCGGCTAATGGAGCCCAGATACCCTCCATTATAAAGTCATCAGCAGGCAGTTGTGTGTGTTTTCCAGAGGTCCTCACCTGGCCTCTCAAAACAGGAATGAGCCCCGGACATCATCATCACCACCACTGTGCCCTTGAAAATACATTTTGCCGACTAACAGCATTGTCCCAGCACAACAAAGCACCTATTGAGACCAGCTTACACCATGAGGCGCGTTATTATTGCGCCTCAATCCCCGGGCTCAAGGATGAAATTGCTATGACGCAAATATTAAGATAGCCTCATTCCAAGTCAGTGGTGATAACATCAAATCAAGGAAAGGAAAAAGTGGGGGGGACTTCCGAGGACTCTCGTGCCCGCGCTTTGGAAGATTTGGGTTTCAATCGGCTGCTACAATAAGGACACAGAATCCACATCCTGCTGTTAATTTATCTCCTACCTGCAGCACACACATACAGTACATTGTGGAGGTGATTTTTATCTGCACTTTCATCCCCCCCTCCATCCTCCCTACCTTGTTCTTTTGGACTTGTTTCTTGGAGGAAAAAGATGACTGATGATATTTTGATACATATTTCTCCTTATGCTATTTTGAGGGTGTTGTGTGGGTGAATTTTTTACTTGCTCCGTGATGCTCTTTGATTTGGGGTATATATATATATATATATATATATTTATTTTATTTTTTTAAGTTGGGAGTCAGAGAAAGTTTGACGCAAGAGGATTTTCTTGGTGATCAAACGCGCCGGCACAGATGCAACTTTTTCAGCTTGCCACAGTCAGCAAGTATAGTCGGAGCAGTGGAGCCCTGTCAAGACGCTTTTTCTCCCTTCTCTGAATATGTGTTTCGTCCCTCATCACGGCGCACAATTAACATTGTTTGATTGGGAATGGTTGATCCCAATTCACTAACTCACACAACACAATCCCGAACTGGAATTCATATCAGGTCCTGGGAGTCAGGCACCGAACACAGACCAAAAGGAGTCAGTCACAGATACTTAAAAACAGTAGATGTCTCTGCATAAGAACACACAAACCGATAGCTTCCACAAAATACTGTATATGAATACACTGTGCAGTATGCACCATAAAGAAAAAGGCAGTTAATCCCCTTTGCATAAGACTACAAATAAACATAGGTGGAGAGAATACAGGTAATCTGTTACCACAGGACAGGTACTGTAATGACTTCCTATATCAGGGCCATAGCCAGGATTATAGAACGACTGAAGTCCTTACTGTGAGGATAACCCCATTAATCGAAGAAATGTATAACATCTCACTAAAAGAAAGATTGTTAAGATTACTATATCTGTTCTCATTTTCTTCAATCATACAGGCCTATCCGTGTAATTAAAATGTTTAATCTGTATCTCCCCCCAGTCAAAATGCTTTCACGTTTGGAGGTTCTTTACTTGTCATGTGCAAAACAATAACAGATGTAGTCGCTGGCGATGAAAATCTTAGGCCTCAGGCACCTCCAGCAATGCTCATTAAATATCAAACACCCAAAATCAAAATCTAAGATTAAAAAAAAATTAAGTAAAATAGTGCGAGTAAAGATATAGAACTAAAATATATATAACAAATAAAATATGAATTAAGTAGTATAATTATACAAAAAATAAATTTGTGTAGACAGTAATGCAATGAACAAGTCTGAATGTAACAAGGAATATATATATATATATATATATATATATATATATATATATATATATATATATATATAAATGTGTGTGTATATATATAAATATATACTGTATATCAAAGCCTTCCCTGCATAGAATTCTAGTGGGGAAATACAGAATCTTCATATTTTGATGTATTTTGGTATATTTTGTCTAAAAAGAGTCAAATTTAAAGTCCCCCTCCACTCAAAATTGTGCTTTGCTTATCGTTACTTCTCTTGGATGTTTGTAGCTTCCCTGTGCACTTGTGGCCTCCAGCGCATGTACACTGAGACTTTTTTAGTGAAGTAGGAGACATCTCGTGTCCAGCAGTTCAACTTTTGAAACAAACAATATCACCATATTTTTAGATTCTGGAGGTTTTTCAGTGCGAGAATAAATGAGTGAATTTAAGCATATTTAATGAGGCAATTTGTTGTGGGAAATCCATATCAGACACATATTATTCTTCCAAGCAGAGTATTTTTACTTGTCTTAAAACATGTCTGGAGGGGATCTTTAAAAAGTCTATAACTCAAATTTTTAGAACAGCCTTAAAAACCCACCAACTGCAGGATGGAAACTGATCCTCGGGTTGTTAAAATTCCACAAATTTCCAGAAACTGTACCAAGGACATGAACTGACCTCATTGGTAGCTTTGGCTCTGCTGGTAATCCCTGTAAAGCCTAGTATGGTAAAAGCAGACAACACCAGTGTGTCTTAACTAACCAATACATTACTTGTAACTTGCAACACCATCAAATGGATATAGAGCAGAATTTCTTTTCTAACAGTTGCTTCTTTAGTCGCAGAAAGGAGTGCATTATTAGTCTTGAAATAAAGCAAACATGCTTTTTTGGATTCAATGGTTGCATTGTGTAAAAATGCAGTAATGCAGCACAATGGGCAGTTGTTTGCAGTATGACCTTTTAGCTGCATCTTGCCTGGTGGAAATGATTCATACACATACCCAAGGCTGTGATCCATGCACTCTGATTCCAAGCTGCTCCTTTAAGCCTGACCTGTGCAGTCCTCCGCCCTCAGGCAATGCACTGTTAACTGTCAAAGACCTGAATTGTTGCACAGGTCAAATTCCAGCGAATGAGTGATAGAAAGAAACTATCCCTTCTCAGTTTGTGCCATACTTATTTTCCAACCAACAAAACAACATCCTTTAACATGCCGGACAATATCCAATGAATGACGCAAGAAGTTACATGGCCAGCTTTTATCTCATAACGGCGGCGGCCGGCACAATCAGTTCATCCGTTTCGTCCACCATTTTGTCCTCATTCTTTCAGCTGTGTATCAACAGCCTTTTTCAAATTCGGCGTGCTTTAAAGCAGTTTATTCTAGGCCATGCAGAAAGCTATTCATGAGCTATTCTATTCAGTTCAATTAAAGAGTACATGCCAGCCGGCGAAATGACTTCATTCAGCAGCATTAGCTCGCTCTCTGCTCTGCATCAGGTGCTCGGGAGCAAAGGCTACTGGGCCGCAGTGCTGCTCAGTGGCCATGTTCGAAAAGATTGATAGGGCTTACAGCACAGCTCTGTGTGTGTGTGTGTGTGTGTGTGTGTGTGTGTGCAGAGAGGATTACACACCAGAGCAAGATTGAGCTAAATCAAGAAAGAGACAGTGAGTGTGTTACTATGCCATCCTGTGTGTCAGCTCTGATCAGACACACACCAGAGCCACCTGAGCCCCAAACCTGGAACATATTTCTGCCAGGAACAATGTCACCTCCCTCTGATTCGCTCACACACACACACACACACACACACACACACACACACACACACACACACACACACACACACACACACACACACACACAGACACACACACACACAAACACACAAACACACACACAGTAATATAAACAGGGCCACACAATACAAACATGGACATGGAGGACAACACACTCTGTCTCTTTCTTGATTTAGCTCAATCTTGCTCTGGTGTGTAATCCTCTCTGCACACACACGCATGCACACGCACACACGCAAACACACACACACACACACAAACAAACAGCACAGTGTGGACATTCAATCAACTGTTCTGTCATCTCTTTAACTCTCCACTGCTAGATTTATTTAATTTTACTCCAAAAAGAGAAAAAGCTATATTAGGTTATTTGAGAGGCAATCTTTATGCAATACTTAATTAGATTCACGTAATCTGCAATCAGCGACCAGACTCCTCACATGGCAGGTCCCTAAAATGCTAATAACGCTTTGATTTTTATGCCATTGAGATAAGCCACGAACAAATTACAACTAAAAGTGAACATCTGGATGATGTACTCTATTGAAATATGTTTCCTGAGACAGAGATAAAACAGAGATAAATAAGGGGAAAAAAACAAAACAGGAAGAAAACGAAACATGTTTCTGTATTTACAGTGAAAGCTACTTTTATCTTTATGATTGAAATGTTTATCATTCTTTCAAGGCTAAATGTCCTCCCTTTTTTCACTCATGTAAATGATGTAATGGATCGAAGAAGGCTTTGGCTTTTTCCAATAACGCGATCAATTTTGTTCATGACTAGTGATGATAAGAATATGAAGCCTCCAGCTGGGTATTTAATTACAGCGTAATATTGGGTATCATTAATCAAAGAAGGCAGTGAATGCTTTTGATTTACCTTCAATGAATATGTTGGCCAATACTGCATTTCTGACAATAAAGTAGACTGTAGATTTTCTAGAATTAAATTGTATGAAGTTTATTGATCAAATGGAGCTAGATGTGTAATGCAAATAAAGACTATCAAGGCTCACAGCACTGACTTCTAATGTGGGTCAGCTGTATTATTGCACGCAGTTCCTCGCACTTTCTTTTGAAAGAAACTATAATAATAATAATAATCTGTAATTCATTTTTCAAGCTTGAAAACTTGTAATTTCCTATGTGCAAGGAAATTAAATTTGTTTTACAATAACATAAATTGAACTTGTAGAAGAAACCCTTCCTTATCTATTACTCGGCTCCTACAGGGGAATTATGCAGATTTCTAGAAGGATGAGAGGTAAAAAAATAAATCTGTTTTGGTTTTATCAGGACGCTGCTTGATAATAATAAAATTATAAGCATGGGGTAAATTCAGTAAGTTTTAGCCAACATTTTGTACAAAGCCTACCAATGTCAGCCACTTATTGTTGAATACTACATCCTCACTTTTAGTTTGTTTAAGGGACCTTAAAGGTCCCATGACATGGTGCTCTTTGGC
Organism: Perca fluviatilis; assembly: GCF_010015445.1. Lineage (NCBI taxonomy): Eukaryota > Metazoa > Chordata > Actinopteri > Perciformes > Percidae > Perca > Perca fluviatilis. The sequence goes on from NC_053125.1 coordinate 9,602,315, forward strand.
TGCTTTTATATAGACCTTAGTGGTCCCCTAATACTGTATCTGAAGTCTCTTTTATATAGACCTTAGTGGTCCCCTAATACTGTATCTGAAGTCTCTTTTATATAGACCTTAGTGGTCCCCTAATACTGTATCTGAAGTCTCTTTTATATTGACCTTAGTGGTCCCCTAATACTGTATCTGAAGTCTCTTTTATATAGACCTTAGTGGTCCCCTAATACTGTATCTGAAGTCTCTTTTATATAGACCTTAGTGGTCCCCTAATACTGTATCTGAAGTCTCTTTTATATAGACCTTAGTGGTCCCCTAATACTGTATCTGAAGTCTCTTTTATATTGACCTTAGTGGTCCCCTAATACTGTATCTGAAGTCTCTTTTATATAGACCTTAGTGGTCCCCTAATACTGTATCTGAAGTCTCTTTTATATAGACCTTAGTGGTCTCCTAATACTGTATCTGAAGTCTCTTTTATATAGACCTTAGTGGTCCCCTAATACTGTATCTGAAGTCTCTTTTATATAGGCCTTAGTGGTCCATTAATATTGTATCTGAAGTCTCTTTTATATAGGCCTTAGTGGTCCCCTAATACTGTATCTGAAGTCTCTTTTATATAGACCTTAGTAGTCCCCTAATACTGTATCTGAAGTCTCTTTTATATAGGCCTTAGTGGTCCCCTAATACTGTATCTGAAGTCTCTTTCCCGAAATTCAGCCTTGGTGCAGAATTACAGCCACTAGAGCCAGTCCCACAATGAGCTTTCCTTAGTATGTGCCATTTCTGTGTCTGTAGCTATTGAGGAGGAGAGGGCGGGGCAAGGTGGAGGGTGGGGGTGTGGCCTTGACCAACTGCCACTTTGCTTGTTTGAAAGCCATGATGTCTCTCTCTCTCATGGGTGGGCCAAATTCTCTGGGCGGGCAAAGCAGAGAAAGGGGAGGTAACCTTTCCCCTTATGACTTCATAAGGAGAAGATTCCAGATCGGCCCATCTGAGCTTTCATTTTCTCAAAGGCAGATCAGGATACCCAGGGCTCGGTTTACACCTATCACCATTTCTAGCCACTGGGGGACCATAGGCAGGCTGGGGGAACTCATATTAATGTTAAAAAACCTCATAAAGTGACATTTTCATGCCATGGGACCTTTTAATCTAAATGTCGAGAAAAGGGTTAAAGCAAATGATTTGAACCTGCTATTGATTGACAGTTAATTTTAATAGACGGGCTTAGACATTAACAAAATATATAGTTAAAGCTAAATTAGTAGATTTTTTTTCCTGGCCACCAGGGGCATCAGAAACAGCTGTAAACACCCCTAAGGCTGCGTTCAGACAGCCAGCATCGGCTGACCGACGGTACTAAATGTAGAGTTTTTTAATCTAAATCAAATTCTTCAATCATAAATTAGGTCAAATGTTTGCAGTCCAAATTGTAGCTGTATTGTAAAGTTTGGTCTTAAAGGCCCTGAACACTCACACAGGTGTTTACAGTGAATCTTCCCAGGACTGTGTGGGTGTGGATACACCGATTGATTGACGTCTTCCTAAACTTGATTTATGGTCGTGCGGAGGCTCCATGCAGAGCTTTCGCCGTAGCCGACGTAAGTGGCCTGAAGTTCATACTTGTGCGTTGGCGTTGATCTCTTTAAGAGAATAGCAGGGCTGGCGTGTGTGTGTGTGTGTGTGTGTGTGTGTGTGTGTGTGTGTGTGTGTGTGTGTGTGTGTGTGTGTGTGTGTGTGTGTGTGTGTGTGTGTGTGTGTGTGTGTGTGTGTGTGTGTGATGCTAGAGCGAGTGAGCGAGTGACAGCGATTAGCTTCGGAGCAAGTACCGACTCTAGAGGCATAGTGAGAGAAACAAAGTGTCTCCTCTGTGCTTTCTGAGCATGTTCAGAAATCTGTAGCAGGAAAAGTTAACCATCTCTTTGATTTCATGTTGTGTATGGAGAAGGAGAACCGGGAAATGATTCGGGGGAAATGCATTGCTACCAAGCCACGGCCGAGCGACGTGCGTCGCGGCGACGTGTAGTTCCATTTTTCGAGAGGTGCACATCATTGCTATGCCGTAGGGTCCGTGTCTCCACGTGCCTACAGACTTTCACAGTGCTCTCTCCTGGGTGGCAAGATGTTAGATGCTATAGAGGAACAATAAGAGTTTGTCTATATGTGAGACAGATATAAGCTTTTTGTTCCCCAGTCAGTTTTAGTGACAATGTATTTTTCTCAGTTTCCTCCTCTTTTTGCTTGTTACCTCCCCACCAATCTGTCTCTGTGTATTATGTGTGGGTATAACTCTGCTAACAGAAGCTGGCCTGTGGGCAATGCAGCATCTCTCCATATCGGCTTCTCTGTTCATGTTCTCAGACGTACACGTTCGCTCTCAAACACTTCCCCCCTTTGCAGTTCTGGCTCTCAGTCCCTCGTTTTTGGAAAACAGCGCCATGCAAGGACGGAGACTTGGCATGTTTCGTCTTTTTCATATAATTAGGAGCATCCAGGGAGATGCTCCCCTGCTAAATCTCTCCGTTTCCTGTAGGCTTTTCACCACGGACACCATGTTACACAAGAAATGTACTGTACAATACAAATTCTAACAGCCAAATTGCTACATTGTCAAATACAAAAAGGATAAGAAGACTGTGAGCAATCAGCAGTGACAAATGTGAAGACCAGCAACCATTCAGTTATTTGTTTCACCCATTTTTACATCCTTGTGTGCTGAGTACAAATTACTTCATAAGAAGATTTTGGATGGAATGGGGTGGCACAGGGGACGAGATTGAGTAGTATACAGAAAAACAATGAAAGGAGAATGAGAAGAAAAAACAGAAAGAGGAAGGACCGAGCAGAGCGGAACAGCTCACTGTGTGAAAATTCAAAATAAAACAAGAGAACAGGACAGCCTGGTGTGCAAAACCACACACGCTAGCGTGACAAAGAATAGCTCGGCATTGCACAAAAGCGCCCGGCACAGAACAGAGTAGGCTCTTCTGCAGGAAAGGATCAACAGTACTGTCAAAGCAACTTTATTTTCATATTACTACAGAGACTCAATCGCTTGTCTCTTTGTATCACTGCGTCTCTCGGTGGGCCTGTCGGTTATTTGCTGCTGAAGCTCCCCATTACCTCAGCGCTCGGCCCACATCATGTCAAGGTGGTGTCAATATCGTGTCGAATACTCCTACTCCATCGCTCGCTGACAGGTAGTATTTTATTGAGCTTGAAACCCCTTTGACAAGGCAAAGAAAGTGAAGAGGAGGGGAAGGAGGGAGGCAGAGGGAAAGATGCAGATGAAAAGGATGGGAAAGGTACCGGGAGGTAGAGCGAAAGAAAGAGACGGGGAAAGAGAGAGAGCTACAGTAGTTGGCGCCGTGTCGTCTGTCAGCTAGCTTAGCGCTTGGGAAAAAGCTCAACACAGTTTTTTTTTTTTGTGGGTTTTTTGCACTTGGCTGGGTTAATTGCCATGTGTAATGGATATAAGGGACTGAGGGATGCAACAGTGAAGGCTGGCTCAGCTCCTCTTCCACTCAGTGAACTCAGTGAATACCCTCGATGCTGGCTCTAAGCTAGCCAAGACCTATTATGGGTCTATTTAATCGAAATCAATAGACTCTAAAGTGCTCACTGCAACAAATGAAGTTTTGGACTTGTCAAATGTATTGCAGAGAAGACCTCCCACTAGGCTCTATAGTGGCATCGGTAACATTGGGGTAGTACTGCACAACTCCAGATGGATGGTTTTGAAAAGTAAAATGTACATTTAAGCATGTTGCATATGATAGAAGAAAAGTTCACATTTATTCATCTGACATTGACCAATGTAAACAGCTCAACAAAATGTTTCCAATTGTTTTCATTTCCGGAAAAACAACAGTTTTGGACATACAAGGTTTTCACCCGACAGCGATGATAAGTAACTCTCATTGACATGTTCACATAGTGAAATATACCAAACAACAATACAAGTACTGTGTAGCAGAGCCGCATCGATCAATCGATTAGTTGTCAATTATTACATTAATTTAGATAATCGATTAATTGGTTTGAGTAATTCTCAAAATTCTTTGATTCCAGCTTCTAAATATATGAATATTTTCTACTTTCATTTCTCTATATCTTTATTAACTATTGAATATCTTTGAGTTGTGGACAAAACACCACCTTTGAGGACGTCACTTTAAAATCTGTCTTCTTTTTTTAGTGGTGCCTTTTATATTCAATTCAATGTTCAACTTGTTCAATAAAAGAATGCTGGAAATGATTTCCTTTCGTTTGTTTAAAACTCAACAAGCAATTTGTTGTATTTTAGCAGAATACTGAAAGCAGCAGCAGAAATGCAGAACTGAGTACACTTTAATACCTGTTTATTTATCGCAAGTAATATCGTAATCTTGATATTCAATAACGTTATCGCATATTTTCCTCATATCGTGCAGGCCTACTGAACATGTCGTTTCAGTTTGTTTCAGCTCTGCACAAGGTCTGATTTGTGTTGTGTCCTTTTATGAAAACAATGGAAAGCTGCAACACTGGCTGCTTGCTTTGTGAACAGATATTTGCAACTCTTAAAGAAATTACATTTATCATACTGAGCAACAACATATTTCATTTTTTTCTCTGCAACATCCTCCTGAAATACAATCTCTCTCTCTCTCTCTCTCTCTCTCTCTCTCTCTATCTCTCTCTCTCTATATATATATATTTAAATATATATATATATACTGTATATAATCTGCTAATAGCAACTAAAGCATGTTTTTATGGTATTGTATTGACACTCGCATCATTTGGTTAAGGTTTGGGAAAGACAAGACAAGCCATGTTTTTTTATATTTTAGCCACGTCGCCAAATCACAATTGTGTCTCAAAAAAATATTAATGGTGAACATAATCCATGCAGCAATTGAATTAACTTTAAAACATCAAAAGTCTATCTAGCAAAAGTAATTATTTAAACTGAACTTCTAGGAGACAGTGTTGATTTTGGATGTCTGAATTGTCTGAAATACCTTGATTATGTAAACCAATTTGCCTATGATCTATGATAACACTTGCCCAGTGGCTAATATAATCAAAGTATGTAGAAGCAATAACACTAATATGCTGGACCTACAAGAACATCAGTAGCGTCTAAAATGATGCTTATGTTAACTAAACCAACAATAATTTAGGATTATTTCAAACACGATCTGATGCCTAACTCAAATACATCGGAAAAAAGGTAGTGATGTTTGATGTGGTGATGTGATTTTGTGATGTGTATAAATAGTTTAGCCGCTGGAAATATCCTTGGCTGGGAGCCAAAATGTTAATTTTGGACTCTGGATCATCACAGGGGACAGATGTGAACAAGTGGGACTATAGGTGGAAAACTTCCATCAGTAATATTCCAAAGATGATTTTAAACACCAAGATGTCGATGTTTGCGAGCGGTCCTTTTGGTTTAGTTGCATGGATACAGGGACAATGTGGGTGTGGTGAATCAGAGTAGCAAACACCAATCAGAGCTGGAGGTCTGGCAGCTCTGTAGCAGGGGCAGAATTTACCGCTCCACCATCAGATTAACTGTTAGGACAGACAAGACGAGAAGTGGCTGCTGATAATCCATATCCCCCCTCGGGGTGACATGGAGCACAAACAGGAAGATCTCCAAGCATGTGAAAATGTTTGATTACAGATGAACGACTGCACACACACACACACACACACACAAACTGTGGTGAAACGAAGCCAGGCTACTGGCAATGCTGCCATATGGCAGATCCCAGAGATCACAGCTCAGACTGCAGGCCTGCTGAGGAAACGCACACTCACATACTGCAACGACGGACACACACAGCAGGAGAGATTAACCATTCCTCAGAGATGTTCTCAAGTCTCTGAGCTAGAGTCCAAGTCAAGTCTCTGAGCTAGAGTCCAAGTCAAGTCTCTGAGCTAGAGATCCAATTCAAGTCTCAAGTCTTTAAGCTAGAGTCCAAGTCAAGTCTCTGAGCTAGAGTCCATGTTAAGTCTCTGAGCTACAGTCCAAATCAAGTCTTTGAGCTAGAGTCCAAGTCAAGTCTCAAGTCTCTGAGCTAGAGATCCAATTCAAGTCTCAAGTCTTTAAGCTAGAGTCCAAGTCAAGTCTCTGAGCTAGAGTCCATGTTAAGTCTCTGAGCTACAGTCCAAATCAAGTCTTTGAGCTAGAGTCCAAGTCAAGTCTCAAGTCTCTGAGCTAGAGTCCAAGTCAAGTCTCAAGTCTTTAAGATAGAGTCCAAGTCAAGTCTCTGAGCTAGAGTTCAAGTCAAGTCTCTGAGCTAGAGTCCAAGTCAAGTCTCAAGTCTTTAAGATAGAGTCCAAGTCAAGTCTCTGAGCTAGAGTTCAAGTCAAGTCTCTGAGCTAGAGCCCAAGTCAAGTCTCTGAGCTAGAGTTCAAGTCAAGTCTCTGAGCTAGAGCCCAATTCAAGTCTCAAGTCTCTGAGCTAGAGCCCAATTCAAGTCTCAAGTCTTTGAGCTAGAGTCCAAGTCAAGTCTCTGATCTAGAGTCCATGTTAAGTCTTTGAGCAGAGTCCAAGTCAAGTCTCTGATCTACAGTCCAAGTCAAGTCTCTGAGCTAGAGTCCATGTTAAGTCTTTGAGAGAGTCCAAGTCAAGTCTCTGATCTAGAGTCCAAGTCAAGTCTTTGAGCTACAGTCCAAGTCAAGTCTCTGAGCTAGAGTCCAAGTCAATTCTCACTTTTCATTCTGGTGAGCCAGAATCTTATCTTGATTCCACGTTTTGCATTCATTGCTTTTTTTGTTCGGGCCTTGTTGTATAAGGTTTTTAATGCCAAAGCTGTTGATGAATGGCACAGCAGCTGCCGATGCGGTCGACATGTTTGTCTCTCTCGTGTGGCTGTGCATTACGTGTTACGTAGGTAGGTCAGAGGTTACGCAGGGAGGGGAATAATAATATTATATTCAGCTCATCAAACATTTCCTAAAAATAAATATTGTTCACGAGTCCCGCATCTCGAGTCTAGGTCGAGTCTGAAGTCTTTTGAGGACGAGTCATAAATCAAGTCTGAAGTCACCGTGTGTGCGATTTAAGTGCGACTCACGTCAGAGTCTCAAAGTCTAGTCGCCATCTCTGCCATTTCTCTGCACACACATGCAGTTTTGCTATTCCATGTTTAGCAAAGTTGCTTTAAGTTATAAAAGTTCCACTCACTTTGACTAGTCATTGCTTTTTCCTGGTTGTGTTGTCTCTTTCTCACTTTGTACTTTGTTGTGTTTTCACCTGGATTGTATTGTAACTGTCGGAGTAGCGTTCCAATTAAGGAGGTATTGTTATGTATGAGATGGAGAGCGGTGGGTAGTGGCAGAGCTGACAGCATTACCTAATGGGAACACTGGCGTCTGAATGGATACGACAGCCGAGAAACTCTACAGCCAATTTATTGTTCCTCTGCTCCTCCTGCTTGAACTCATACACTCACAAACAGAAAAAGAATACATTACATGAACAAGGTAATGTACTTCACAGTTCAATAGATACCAAAAACCCGTAAAAAGTGGCTCTGATCTGAGTCTCAACTCAGTCGGAGTCTTCAACCAATAATGTTGCTGTAACTGCAACAGCAGTCGACGCTCCAACTTCTGTTTCACTGGGACTTTGACATGAACAACTAACAAAGAAATGAATGTTCAACCATTCAAATGTGTAAAATGTAATTTGTATCTGTTCGGCGGTAGAATACATATTTTCAATGTCAATGTGCCAGAAATAGCCAACCTCGACACCTCTGCAGTTTCCTATTCTAAAATGTTAATGTGGCACCAAGGTGACAAAAAAAACACGCTGGTCATCACTATGAAGTTAATTTAAAAGTTAAAGTTACAAAAAAGTAAGCCCAGTTTTATTATAGATGCACAAAAACTCAAACATGCATGTATTTGCATAATAATACTTATGTTCAAGTACTGCCTGTGTGTGTGTCTGTGTGTGTGTGTGTGTGTGTGTGTGTGTGTGTGTGTGTGTGTGTGTGTGTGTGTGTGTGTGTGTGTGTGTGTGTGTGTGTGTAACGACTCATTCAGCATACATCTCTATAGGGGGGATGGACAAGCCAGCCCTTGGATTTGAGGCTGTGTCAATGCAGCCTCCCAGCAACACACACTCACACTCATTCAGTCCCAATTAGCGCCCAGACACACCCTGTGAAACCAGGGATGGAACGGCAGCCCCAGTAATGGCCAGATTGTTAAAGGAGCAGGGAAATAGCGAAGGCAGAGAGGGAAAGGAGGGGGGGGGAGATTGGGAGTAATCAGAGGTTGCATGAGCACAGATGAGGAGGGAAATAAGCAAGTGCGTTGGAGGGGGGGGGGTTGATTGTGTTCATAGACATACAAAATGTGCAAATGCAAAGGAAAGTAATTCATGTGCATTTCTATACAGAACAGAAATGATTGCTTGGGAGCCTTCTATTGACATTCATCCCTTGCGCTTCCTTAGAGAAATAACCTGCAGCATATGCAGTATATAAAAATCCATATTGCTACTCTCTATTGGTGATACAAGTAATTCAACACAACCGCGTTAAACCTAGAGCCAGTCCATGATTGTTTCCTCTGACTGCAGCAAATATATATGGAAAGGGAAAAAAACATCTTAAATCCAAGCCTTTACTGTCACACTTCTTACAAAAAACAGATATTCAGTTGAAATGAAACCCTTTGTCACAGTGAGTATGTTTACAAGTACACTAATATTCCACTATTTTTCCAAATATGACAATATTCCACATAAGATACAGGTCATATATTCCATATATTTCCGAATAAGGCCTTTTTCCAAATATAGCATTGTGCGTTGCTGCGGTTGTTGATCACAAACCAACTAGTAAGTAGAGATGCATTCCCCCCCCACCCAAAAAAAAGCCCAAAGAGAAACACACCTATACTTTTAAACATTACGAAAGACCTGGATAGCAACAGGTGTTTGGCCATGTGCAAACATTGCAACGGCGACCTTTTAAGAAGGTGGTTAGGGTTTGCACGGTCAAACAAGTCCGCCACCACAAATCATATTTTGCACGGTTGCATGTAAACAGAAATATCAGTGGACTAGTCCTTTTCATTAGCCATGGAAACAGCTTAGTCGGAATATTGTCTTTTTCTGATTAAGGGAAAGAAAAAAAAACGGTATAATATGTGCATGTAAAGGTCTGTCTGTCCTTCCTCTCCAGCCAAATTCCCTCTTCCCAAAGCCTCTTCATTGACATCTACACACTTGTTCCTTCATGTCCTCATTAGCTCTGCAGTTACCTGTTAGTCCCCGCCCACCTGCTAAACCTGCATCTCGTTCCCTCATCAGCCTCATCGGGCGGCCCAGTTCCATTCATTCATTCATTCATTCATTCATTCCCCGCCACACCATCACAGTGCTATGCTGCTTTCCCTCCCGTGTGTTGTTTGCTTTGGAGCTACTGTTACTCTGCACTTTTACCTGGATCTGTACCTGCGTGTCTGTCTACCTGAACCTGCCTGCCCCTTTGTACCTGCCAGTAAGCCTACATTCTTTCAATAAATCAATGAACTGATCCTGTCTGATCATTTGGGTCCTGTCCCTGTTCTCTGTATTCATTGCATTGTGACACCCTTAATTCAAGCCCTACCATAATTTCCTGTGACTATTAGAACCGTTAAAATGCCCTCACTTTAGAGTATTTTTTTTTTTATTATTGAAACTCTAGGTAGTTTCTGAGGAAATAGGAGTCAGGATAGTTATAAGCTCAAGAGTTAGGATAAACTTGTACGGACAGTTTGAAGCCATAAGGAGTTGTATATATTAGAATATATTTATTTATCATGTGAAACAAAACCGGTGCAAATGGCAACAAATGCACCCGTTGTACTACGAATTTTTTTTTAAATGGGGTGTTAGTGACACATAGTGATTTATTGGATTATAATATAATTAATATGTTTACTTGTCTGGTTAAGTGTGTTGTGTTTATGTGGTACTGGAAACAAGACACAGTAATCGTTAAGTATCCTGCAGTCAAAGAAACACAGTCACTCAGATAAAAATGAGAAGATGTTGTCATCATTTAAGCACTAGGAGTGGAGACAAAGACAAGAAAAGGGAAAGGAAAGAGAGGAAGGGAGGAAGAGGAGAGGGGTCAACTGAAGTCCAAAAGGCTTAAGGGTGAAAGGAAGGGATGTGGAAAATGGGAGAGAAGTAGGCTGTTATGAGGGGAAAGAGAGAGACAGCAGTGGGAAAACAAGGACAATGCCTGTGTTTGTATCCTCTTTGTCACTGTGGCATTTTGGTGGACAGAGGGGCTCTGTGTGTGTGTGTGTGTGTGTGTGTGTGTGTGTGTGTGTGTGTGTGTGTGTGTGTGTGTGTGTGTGTGTGTGTGTGTGTGTGTTTATGTGTCCGTCCGCTTCCCCATCCACTCAATTTGTGGAATTGATCCGCTCCCTAATAGTGAGCAAAACAAAAAGTCAGTCTAATCCAACCTCTATTTATAACACAGATAGGAGAGAGGAGGGGTTGAGAGATAATTTAACAGAAGTGCTACAAAATCCTATGACGGAGAGATGAGAAGAAGATAGAGGAAGACAAATAGAGAGAGAGAGAGAGAGAGAAACAAGGAAAGGCAAAGGCAAGACTGGTCCGTGCCACTGGAAGGATGCATGCGAGAAATAGACTCTCACAGTAAGAGGCTAGGCGGTGGTAGATGTAAGAGAGAGGCAGAAAGAAGGGATTAAAAGAAAGGGGTTATCACAGAGAAAATGGAGATCAGAAAACAAACAAGTGGAGAAGATGAGAGGCCAGGGTGGCGGCTGCTGTAGGACGAGAGCGAAGAGTGAAAGATAAAGAATGCGAGATAGATTGCGAGTAACAGGAAGCGAGATAGGAAGAGGAGAGAGCACTTGCTGGTGGCAACAGTGAGGGAAAAAAAGTGGGGAGAAGAGAGAGAGAGAGAGAGATGGACAATGAGAGAAAATTAGAGTGGAGTACTTGTGTGTTTTTAGAGATGGTTTTGAGTTAATAAGAGCATGTTGTTGTAAAAAAAAAAAAAAAAAAACTTAAGGCCAGGACTTTTTTATCCCCAATGCTTGTTTCTACAAAGCTCAGATGCCTTCCTAATGTACAGCAAAGCACCACTGTAACATTTAGATGCAACGCTGTAGTTCCAATGAGACAACCTGTAGGGGGACCGAAGCGGGAAAAGTTGCATAGAGTTGCTATAATCTGCTGAAAGAAAGAAGCATTGCTGTCTGATTTGGGGAAGGGAAAGTTAAAGCTGTAGGTGTTGAGCTCAAAATACAAAGGTGTAAAGGGTGCAAATGCTCGGCACGATGCAACAATTAAATAATAACTAGGCCGCTCTAAGCCATTTTTGTCTGTTATTTTGTTGGTGTTTGCTGCTTTTTCTGGATTTGGAAATGTCATTAAACCTTAGCAAGAATAGCTTTGAGCAATAGGTATGGATATAATAGCCAAGATAATTGTTACATAGTACTAGATAGATACTGCAGACACATCTGATGCCTGTGAGCAGAAGCTGTTTGCTTATTTTTTCAGCTGGAGGGGTTGCTGGTCTGATCTTGGGAAGCGTATTGAGCTGTGTGGTGGGTGTTTGCTTGCTGTTGCAGGCAGTGAAGTCGCTGTAGACGGAATACAAACAGTACAGCAGCTAGGATCATCTCCAAACTTGGTGTTGGTTCCCACAGCCCCAGTATCATAAGCTCAGCAAGAACAGAGGCTGTGTGTGTGTGTGTGTGTGTGTGTGTGTGTGTGTGTGTGTGTGTGTGTGTGTGTGTGTGTGCGTGCGTGCGTGCGTGCGTGCGTGCGTGCGTGCGTGCGTGCGTGCGTGCGTGCGTGCGCGCCTGCCTGCCTGCCTGCCTCCTCGGGTCTCAGGAACAGTGGTGGAGCATTTAGCCTCTCTGTGAGTTTAATGTATTTCTTTGAATTGATTGATGAAATTTGACTTTTGCAGAAACATTTTTCAGACACACAAGGCCCTTGTCACTGCTTTCAATTAGCCCCTGGTCACACATGTTTAACTGTCAGTGCCATCGACAAACCGAATGTAAGTCAATGTCAAGCTTAAAAACTGTAGGTAAACTATCTACTTTGCTGCACTGTACAGATACAGTATATATTAGTGGGTTTCTACAAGCATACACGCCGGGCCAAGCTTTTCCGTTAATGAATGTATCTATTCCGCTTAATACGGTTATTCCATAAACCTCTCGACAGCATGGCATATGTTTGTGTGCAAAATGGAAAGCAGCGGATATATGCCGTCAGTGGTACAGCCGGCTCTTACAGTGTCAAATAATGTGTCAAAAAAGGTGTTTGTAGGGTTTGATAGTGTTCCAACAGACCGGTTTGATGACTTAAAAAAGCTTAAGAATGTAAAAATCTTTTACAAGGCAATATAATTGTTTATCTTCATATAGTTATGCACACTAATCAGGGTGTTAAAGGTGCCCTGCCACACAAAAACATTTTTACTTGTATTTTTGAAATATCCATATGTGTTTGTGTTATGTTGTGAATGTGAAAATGAACTGCTACCTCCTCTGTCAGCTCTAGACACTGAAAAGAAATAAGCAGAGAAATCAGACCAATTACAAAAGCTGGTCAGTCTGACATCATATTGCCTGAGCTCATTATTATTCATGAGCTCGACCAGTTGCGCTGGGTAAAGGATGCTGATAGCCCGGCTCTCATTGGCTAGCTGTTAGACAATCAGAGTCAAGGAGCTGAGCTCGTTGAATATTAATGAGAACTTTCAGAAATTGAGCTGAGTCTTCCTGCAGGCTTTCTATACCACGCTAGAATGGCTTGAAACAAGGTAACCAAGGCATTTTTTCCACAAGAAATGTTACAGAGTCCATGGTAGGACTTCAGACATTACCACAAAGTAATGACATATGTGTGGCAGGGCACCTTTAAGAGGCTCACAGTATACTGGGACTGACATTGGAGAGATGGCTGCCACCTTCGAATGCGAGGAATTTAACAATATCCTACAGGATAGGTTCTTTTTTGCTTCTTTTGTATGTCGGATTATTTGGTTTTAACTACATTCCTATGCTACAATAATGCAAGTTAGACTAAAACATACAGGGGCGCATTAATAGAACTGATAACATGTCTGTTGTGATAAATGACCTTTCTAAAGCACGTTTCACATCTCTGCTTGTTGATTTTTATACCGTATTGATGCTAGAGGTAACCTAGCTGCATGGAAGTTACAAGAGAAAAGACACACTGATCAGTCGCTGTGTTAATAAGTAAAACACACAGATATTGTAATTGAATTGGTGCCAGGAATGTAAAAGAAATACCTTAGCTAAAAAACTAGTAAACAGTTTTTCTTTCCCTTCTTTTACTTTCCTTGAAAAACTCATTCCTTGCATCCAGCAGCCCAACTGATTCTCACAAGTCTTATAATACCAGTGCATGGACACACACAAACACACACACACACAAACACACACACCTCCCAGATGCAATCAGCATGGCCTTTGCCTTGATCCATTGTGCTCTAACGATTAAGCCTTCGCCCTGCTCGGTGGCCTGTAGGCCAGCTCTGCTGCTGTGCATCTCATCACATCCCATTCATCACCCTGTGTGTCTGTCTGTCTCTACCTCAGGCCTTCTATCACATCAGCCTGCCGTTGACCTCCTATTGACCCCCACACACACACACACACACACACACACACACACACACATACCCTCATTTCAGACCGACAGCCACACAGTTAAACAGTACAGTTTGTGTAGTTTTTTTGTTTGCAGTACAGTGTGAGATCATTGGTGACTACTGGCTTTATTTCTCAGTCGCTACTCAAACTGGTATTCCTACAGATCCATAAGTGATATTGGACAGACAATCTAAAATGCATTGTGTTTTTGCACACTTGAATGCAAACAACATCTGCAGTTCTGGTGCGTGCACTTTCTACTTTTTTTTTTCTTTGTACAAATGAGACTTTCCTTCTGAATATGCAGCAGCTATGATTAACATGGGCGGTTTGTAGTTTGGTTTTGGTTTTATTTTTCAATAAATGCCTTAATGAGGAGGATGTTATTCAAATTTTGGAGTAAAAAAATAATGTTTTGCTATATAAATCGGGGATCCCCCGATTAACACATACTTAAACAGTTTGACTTGCTCACAGAATATAAAATGTTTAATAATTCTAATCCATCATGACTGAAATTACAGGTCTCAGAAATAGAAAAATATGCAGAAATGTATTCCTTCCATTACACTATTACAATATTTCCACTACCCTGTAACCTTTCTGCTAATTGCACCACTAGTACAAAGAGCTTCTGTGTATTTGCACATAGATGACAGTTCATCATTTGCTGTGAGCAATTTCCCTATTATTACAGCTTGGAACCTCAGCGTAAAAGGTCAATATTTATCTCTCACCCACACGTGCCTGTGCACGCACGCACGCACACACACACACACTCCCCTGCCTATCCATACCAAGGAAATTGAAAAATAGAAATGGTAGAAAAAGTACACAGTCGATCATATGGGAAAAATTTAAATGCTAATTTGGAGAAAGTATAAAATTCTGCATGCTGCGTTATTCCCCCTCGAGTTGTCGTTTCACCCTGACGTGATTCAATATCTTTTTAATTATGGCTCTCTGTAAAGAGAGGGCCCTCCGCTTCCATCTCTGCATGCTCAGTTTAACGTATGGGAAGATGATATCTCAGCAGGCTCCTGCGCTCTCGTTTGGTTTGGAAGTAATATATGCTTTTTAAACACCGTGTCCTCTACAGCGAGCCTTCTCTCTGCTTTCTGCCAGGAAAGCCAAGTTAGACACGATGTATTTGAGGGTAATCTTTGGCTTACCCTCAGCTGTTCCTACAAAAAAATATATATATATAAAAATAGGAATGTCAACTTTACAATCTAAGGCTTTTAAAAAATCTTTTATCTTTATCTATCCTGTTACACCCTGAAGTTCAGTCGTGCCACCTAAATGCATATTATTCTCTTCTCCCCCCCCTCTCTGCTGGCTCCGTCAGTGTTTACCGATGGCAAACATCATTTCCCATCAAATCCACATCAGACAGTAACGCGCGCTCCATTCCCCTGTGATTAATCAGTCAGTTGATAATGCGGTGGAAGCGAAGGCCGGCGCGCGTCTCTGTTCAGGAGACCAGAGGGCGGCGTCTCTAAGGGCGACGGTGGGCGGCGTGCTAAACTGGAACACTCGACACAAGTTCAGGCCTAATCGTCTCATTGTCTCCGTTCTGCTTGAAAGGATCAGCAGCCATGCTAAGCTCCTCAGGGTACCAGCCCTCAGCTGCTCTCTGCCATCTTGCTTTGGCTTTCTTGTTGTTGTTGTTTTGTGTTTGCTGATCAGAGCCAATTTTTTTCAGTGGCATTTTATGTTGTTCACCTTTTCAGTTTTGGCTTTCAGTCAATCATCGTTTCTTCTTTGTCTTCAGTGTTTTCTGTGTTTCTTGACATGTTATTATAGAGACAGGACTGTCAGCCTTGTCAGCGTGTCTTGTCAGTTTTAATTCACGTCTTTATTTGTGCAGAGTTTAATTATAGCAGTGGTGGGAGAAGCATTCGGATCGTTGTACGTAAGTAATTGCAATGCCACAGTAGAAAAACACTGTTGCACGTAAAAGGCTTTTATTGTGAACTAGCAGCAGCGGGGGTAGACAGTGGCAGCAACAACCAGGTTTCTTTAAAATTGTACTTAAGTACATTACACACCGTGAATATTTACTCTCCACCACTGAGTAGCAGAACAATTTAAAATCCACAACAAGCAAAGTGACAGTAAAAAAGTCATGTTTTTGGTGATTTTAAATTAGAGCTGCAAAGATTAATCGATAAGTTGTCAACTGTTAAATTAATCGCCAACTGTATGGATAATCGATTAATTGGTTGAGTATTTCTTGAAAAAAAAAAATTCTCTGATTCCAGATTCTTAAATGTGACTATTTTCTAGTTTCTTCACTCCTCTGAGGGAAAACTAAATATATTTCAGTTGTGGACAAAACAAGACGTTTAAAGACGTCATCTTGGGCTTTGGGAAACGCTGATCGGCATTTTTTTCCTGACATTTTATAGACCAAACAACTAATCGGTTAATTGAAAAAATAATCCCCTGATTAAATGACGATGAAAACAATTGTGCAGCCCTAATTTTTCCCTGTTGCTATACTTCTGCTGTCCTTTTTAGTAAGATCCGTAAACGGTAGTACAACACAAATCAGTGCTCGCCCTGCCATGTCACGATGAGTAAACCTCTCCCTTTCCAGCATCGCCTCATGCCTGCGCAGAAGTATTTCCCATCTGCCGATGATCTAGCATAGGATGTCAAGGATTTGTTGAGGCTTTGCATGTATATTCTGGACTCACCTCAAAGTGTCTCTGTGGTACAGTACATGGTATACAAGACGTGTTGTAGTCATTCAGCGCCTGTTCTGTTGGTCTGTAGACATGTTGGGAACAAGCATGAAAAGCAAATGATAGAACTAGCATACATAAACCGCAGGTTCTCCCAGTAGAGCTCATGATGTGATAAGATTTCTGCAGGGTTATTATAGTAAGTTAACAACTAAAATAAGCAGTGAAAAATATTTTTAGTGAACTAAGACTAAATAAAACCTTCAAGTAAAACTAAAGTGACACTATAACTGCAGGATGAATTTCTGTCAACTCTCGTGACCCTGAAGCACAGAAACTGGACAGACTTGACATGAGATGGCGCTGTGTCGTAACTGCTTCACATCGGACGCTAAAGTAGCGCAAAGATTAAACATCGCGGCCATTCTCTAACCATGTATTGTGTATGTAAACTACCGGTCAAAAGTTTGGGGTCATTTAGAAATTTCCATTCCACTCCATTACAGACAGAACACCAGCTGAGATCAGTTGCATTGTTTTTTTTTTTAACCAGGGCAGCAGTTTTCAGATTACATTATGTGATTACATAATTGCAAAAGGGTTCTCCAATGTTTTCTTAGTTAGCCTTTTAAAATATCAGATTAGTAAACAGAATGTGCCCTTAGAACATTGGATGAATGGTTGCTGATAATGGATGATGTAGATATTGCATTAAAGATCAGCCACTTCTTTCTACAACAGTCGAGAACCCTTTTGCAATTCAGTAAGAACACAATGTAATCTGAAAACTGCTGCCCTGATTAAAAAGAACAATGCAACTGATCTCAGCTGGTATTCTGTCTATAATGGAGTGGAATGGAAATTTCTAAGTCACCCCAAACTTTTGACCGGTAGTGTATATATAGCAACATATTTCTGAGACATTATACCTGGCCCGTACAAAAACTAAATCTATAAAAACTTTTTGGAAAAAACTAGCGATCACACTCTGAATACTAACTAAAAACTCAACTAAAATACAATCCAAAAGTCAAATAACACAATAAAAACTAATTGAAAATTCAAAACTAACTACTGCATATTTTAAAGAAATAAATGAAGGAGGTTTTTTTCTTTTTTTTAAGCTTTAAAAGCAGTTCATCCCACATGTGAATTCTCAGGCTGGGAACCTCAACACACGCCCATCTGTGGGCATCGCATGCTACACTTTTGTTGTGGTACAAACACAACAGAGAGAGAGAGAGAGAGAGAGAGAGCGAGAGAGAGAGAAAGCTTGTTGCCCCTGAGGGCCTCAGTCCCCTGTCACTGTGCCACAACGATTGGCCCTGTAACTGATCCATGGACACAGTCTACAGGTCAACTGTGACAGCCAGCCTGGTGTGTGTACATCAGTGCATCTGCATTCTGTCTCCTATGATGCCAGTGGCTGTCAGTCTTCTTCTCCTGATGTCGAATGCAGAGGTGTGTGTGTGTGGTCATCTGCCACTAATGGAATGAGATTCAGGTAGAGCTGTGGCGAAGGGCATCACAGGGTTGAGAGATGCACAAGAGCAATATGTTGCCACGGCAACAGTCAACAAGACTTTGTCCACGTGAGAGTAGGCTCATGTAGGGAGAGACTCGGAGAGAGGAGAGGCGGAAACAAGTCAGAGTGAAGCAGTTGCCATAGCGACTCTCCATTGCAGCTGCCTGTAAATTTCTCTCTCCGCCGTGTGAGTGTGTGTCTGGCCGACTGATGCACCAGTTTTGACGTCGGCTGTCTATTAAGTGTGACTGTGTGTGTGTGTGATACCCCAGTGTATCTGTACATGTAGTGGTGCTTTGCAGTGGTTCTCAAACTTTTTTCAATATTGTACCCCGTTTTTGAAATATTTTGTTCAGCCAAGTACCCCCTGAACAGCGCAAAAATATTTTTTTATAGAAAAAACTAAAACCTATAAAGAGGTACAAGGACTGTCAGCCTTGTCAGCGTGTCTTGTCAGTTGTAATTCACGTCTTTATTTGTGCAGAGTTTAATTATAGCAGTGGTGGGAGAAGCATTCGGATCGTTGTACGTAAGTAATTGCAATGCCACAGTGGAAAAACACTGTTGCACGTAAAAGGCTTTTATTGTGAAGCGCAGCGGGGGTAGACAGTGGCAGCAACTTATCACCTGTAGGTAAAGTTTCTTTAAAATTGTTCTTAAGCACATTACACACCCGTGAATAGTTACTGTCCACCAATGAGTAGCAGAACAATTTTAAATCCACAACAAGCAAAGTGACAGTAAACCTCTCAGTCATGTTTTTGGTGATTTTTAAACTAGAGCTGCAAAGATTAATCAATTAGTTGTCAACTGTTAAATTAATCACCAACTTTATGGATAATCGATTAATCGGTTGAGTATTTCTTTAAGAAAAAAGAAGTAAACTAAAACCTATGAAGAGGTACATACAATACAGTGCTGTGCCTTTTTAGGCTACTGAAAAACTTAAATGCTAGCATACTGTACATTTCAAATCCATCATGAAATTCATTCATTATTGTATAGTTATTTTAGGAATTATGCATAAAAACAATCTCACGTACTCCAAAGTACCCCCTAGGGGCTGTGAAGGTTGGTGTGGGTGTGTGTGTGTGTGTGTGGCTCGATGGTGTTTTTTTGCCCCCAACTGCTCCTTCCAGGCAGCGCTGCGACCGCTGCCTTCAAGGCACCTAACCATAACCATAACGAGTGCCTCCCAACGGCGCCGTTGGGGGCAAAAAACACAGATAAACGTGTGTGTGTGTGTGTGTGTGTGTGTGTGTGTGTGTGTGTGTGTGTGTGTGTGTGTGTGTGTGTGTGTGTGTGTGTGTGTGTGTGTGTGTGTATTTAAAAGCAGGTTTCACAGGGAGCCAGACACCCTCCATCTCTCTTCCCTTCTAACAGATGCAGTAGTGGTTATTTATGTGGTTGTTCTGCACTTCTGCTCTTCCATATCCCCAGGCCTATTCACACACACAGACGCCAACAGGGGCTGTCACTGTGCCACAGCTTTAAGTCTTGCGTGCCATATGCTACCGTAGGCTCCTGGCAGGCAGGAGGATCGTTGCTCTCCGTCAGCTGGGAGACTGGTTCAAAGGCCAACGAGGGCCCATCAGGGACCGTGCTGCATGCACACAGCGCCGTAGTAGCCGCCGTATGTTCAAGCATCTGACATTGAAATGTTCTGCATGCATTTTGAAAGGATGATGCTAGAATGTATCATCATTTCATCATAGTTTTTAATGAGCAGCAATTTCGAGCGCCTTCAGGTCCCTCAAGATATTCATTTTTACAGGGTAGTTGATAGGATCTTCACTTTATTTTTTTAAGTAAGTAAACAGTCAAAGTGGAATTCCGAAGTGATTTGACTCTTTTCAATCATGTTCAAGACAAAATGCATGAATAAAATATAATATCTACAAATATAGAATACAAATGTTACAAATAACATGTAACAAAAGTGAAATTATTTATTTATAATCTAAAAAGTGCCCTTTTGGATTGCGTATTTGTCACAGGGATTAGAAGTCTGTATTTCACAAGAACCAACCCTAAACCTAAACTTTGTCGTGTTTTCCAATAATAGAAATTACATCTTCACATGGAACTTTTCAGTTATCTTTCCACTATTTTTTTAACCTCAAGGCAGGATCCACAAAACAATTTGTGCCAGTGCAACAAAAAAAGGATAGGATCCAAGAACACAGTGTTTTCTAAAGATTCCCCACAGGGTAATTGACCTAGAAATAGGTTGATATAGCTGTCCCTGCAGCTCAGGGCGAGTTGTGATTTGCATTTATGGGAATTCCGAGTTCCAATGTGCAAAATAAAATGAGGAAATTATGGAAATTCAGCAGACATGATGTATTAGGAGCCAGTGGCCTTATACTATCTGTTGGCTGCACACAGAACAGCATCAGACATTGGCATTTCTCCTTGCAGGCTTGGCTTTTAATATGGCTCCCCCATGTCATACTGGTGTTTTTTTTGTTTTTTTTTTACCTGTAAATTGTGCTGTCCAGTTGCTTTCAGTGTGTTTTCTCTTTTGTCCCAGAGTGCCTCTTGAAAAGATGTTAAAACATCTTTTACTTCGCAGCAGAGAGCTCTTTGGGGCTGAGCTTTGACACCAACACTTGCAGGAAAAGAGCTCTTTTGTACTCACATTTGTACATTCTCAGTACCCCTGTCTGCCGTCGTTTTCCGGCTTCGATTTAGTAAATAAGCTCGCACGGGTGGAATGAGCCGCACGTGCTTTTCCTTGTGTTCCGTGCTTAGGATGGCATCACTGTTGGTCAATCTGGGCCTCAGTGTGAACTACAGTAACTGCCGACTGTCAGAGGCAGTGGTACACAGGTTAGCTCTAATATGCTACACTAGCCAGTGATTTTCTTCGAGCATTATTGCTTTAATCACCAGGAAACATTTGATTAGATTCCTGTTGCGGTGTCTATCGTTATTGCCTGTTGCTGGAATCATTGCCTGAAATCTAAATTACCTCAAGCTCATTTTTAAGAGCTGACACCCAGCTGCAGGGAAACAGAGCCGTTCTTAGGCCCTAAAATATGGGATTGTATTCTCATCCAGCCGAGCAAATTTGCCGTTCGCTCAGTTTATTATGGGCCAACACAATATGTGATCAAAGAGAATATGAGAGGCGTAAATACAGTTATTGACTTTTCTTTTTGCTCTCTATTCCCTGCTTATTCCTGTGTGCGTGCGTGCGTGCGTGCGTGCGTGCGTGCGTGTGTGTGTGTGTGTGTGTGTGTAGATATCCGTGACCGCAGGAAGAAGCCGGTGATGCTGTTTATTCATGGAGGCTCCTACATGGAGGGCACCGGAAACATGTTTGATGCCAGCGTCCTGGCGGCCTACGGCAACGTGATCGTGGTGACCATGAACTACCGGCTCGGTGTGCTCGGTAAGTGACCTTATATATCTTAACTATGTTAACAAAGTTGCTCAGGCACACACACACACACACACACACACACACACACACACACACACCGTTTGCATATGCTCCCATAGCAATGAAACTGTCAGGTTTCACGTTTTCGTTCACCGTCCATCCAACCAAACACTAAACGCTCATCTGCGCACACACTGAAGTGGATTTCTCTCAGCAGCAGACTCTTGTTGACTAAGTCTGTGATGACATTAATAGAATTCATCACTCTGATGACAACCAGCGCAGGCATTGATCATGGGCGCTCATTTTCTTATTGATTTCCTTTGTTGATTAGTCCTGTCCAAACACTCTGATGATGTACTGTATTTAAGTACTTTTACATGCACACCAATATTCCACTATTATTCTGAATATGACAATATTCCGAATTTGATACATGTCATGTAAACAGTAGGGGTGCACGATTCAATATCAAAATCTAATTTCGATTCAAAAACGATTCTCGATTCAAAAAACGATTCACAGTATGTAAATGTTACTTTTCCCATGTGATTGCAGTAGACATACAATAAAACAATTTAAAAAAGAAATAAAAATGTAAAAAATATGAATCGATTTTGAATCGGTAGAGCTTGAATCGCGATATGAATGTGAATCGATTTTTTTGCACACCCCTAGTAAACAGCATTTTGGTATTTGGTTGGTATTCCAATTAAGGCCTTTTTTCCGAATATAGCATGGCTCTCTCCAGTATTAAGATTTTGGACTGCAGAAACCATTTTAAACGCTAGCTGTCAGTATTACATATTGGACCTTTTAAAAGGAGCATTCAATTTGGATCGTGTGGATAAACTCCTATCATCTTTATCTGGTTTATAATTGTAAACCGACTTTTGTCTGTAATGCTCACAGATAAGAATAATTACATTTGTGTGAAAAACGAGTGTTGTGACCAAAACTTTGTTCAAGTCCCATGTAAGTCTAAGTCATTTGGTCCAAGTCTCGAGCAAGTCTCGAGTTATTTTTTTCTACCCAAGATAAAGCACTCTTACCTGTAGTATCCGGTCTTTATGAAGAGAAAAGACCAGGTAGGATGTGTTGCCATAATGTTGCCATTATGAATACACGCAAGTCATCCAAGTCATTATGCCTCAAGTCAAGTCTCGAGTCATTACTTAGTCTACGTCAAGTCTCAAGTCATTTCTTTTTTGTCAAGTCGCAAGTCATCAAAGCGGTGAATCGAGTCAACTCGAGTCCAAGTCACCAAGTCCACATCTCAACATTGTTTTTTCATTGCTCTAATAATTACTTTTTACAAGTTTGTGGCATGAATATTTACCCATAGTCCTCTAATACCTTGTCAAGTACTATAACTGCATCGTTAAAATTGAATTAGATGAAGGTCACAAAATATCAGCATCTACTTGTTACACGCAGTGAGAGTTCTGTGTTTCTTTCTATTTTAGCAGCCAGATCAACAGGCAAAAATTCCACCACCTTTATACTTTAAATAGATTTATAGTCTTGCACCACCTTTGACTTTTTCACCACCACCATCATTTATTTAGGCACTGAGTCCTGCAGACGGTCTCCACGTACACTTTGCCAGTAACTCTCTGGCAAAGGCTGTTATGAGAGACAACGCAGAGATGGGAACAAGCATGCAAATCAGATACCAATCTGGCATATTTACAGACACAGAAATGCACCTCACAATTCTTCATTTTAACTGCCCGGCGCCTCCAACTTCTAGACGTCTATTTCGCGGCTGTATAATTCATTCCACAAAGAGCGGAGGACTCTAAAAAGGAAATTACCTTTACAGAGTGGGTTTTTTTTTGGTAGGGGAAGGCACGGTTGTGATGCACTTTCGAGCTGTTGCTACCAGACACAGCACAGTGAAGGTGAGTGATTTGGAAAGTGGTGAAGGTTGCTTTACATGCCGAGTGCAGTAAGTATACAGTAACCTGTCGGCGCAGGTCGCTTGTGAGTTTCTGCCGTAGCCAGGTTTGAGAAAAACCTGTCACCTCAGCTCACCGGCCCGGGCTCGTCATCCTTTTCCTGAAAATACACTTGACTTCTCCTCTTTGTTACTCACCGCGCTCTGTCTCGCTCCATTGAGACCAAGTAATTTAGCTCGGAGAGGAGGAACATGCCTCTAAGGAGGCAGGTGCTAACTAAAGGAAACTAAGTGCATTAGATATTTCATTAGCCAAAGAGAGAGTGGGCCGCTGGAAGCTGTTTGAAAATCGGCTGCCTCGCATTTGATTTGTTTTGTTCCTGTTTTTTTGGGGGGGAGGGGGTCTGTGTTTTTCGGAGCACTTACACAGTCTTTACAATGATGACAGATTTTTATTTGCCGGCAATTACCTAAAGTGTTTCAATTCTGAAGTGGAATCTAAAATGTGACCATTATCAGAAATCCATGAAGCTGCCAGGAAACCAGTGGGTGACAGGATTGTCGTTCTTTGCTTTTTATTTTCCAGTACTGAGCAGTGGTAAGGAGTTAAAGGATCTTTTGTTTTGTTTTCTCCAACCAAAGTCTCATTTTTGTAGCTGTTGATTCCTATCTTTACAAATAACATTGTTCCCACCATGTTAATTACTCAGATCTGATAACACAACAAACATTTTAGCCACTTTTTTGGAATAGAAAACACACTCACAGTTGTCCTGTGCAATGAGGGAATTATAAGTGCCATTTTTCTCCCTTCAAATGAAGTGGTTTCAATATTTTGGCTCAACAGTTGGCTTGTTAACAACCTGTCAGACTGCTTGTGTTTCTTCATTGAAGCTGCTTGAGTTTCCCATACCTATGAATTACAAAAATAAGATCCAAGTTGTAGTAAACTGGAATTTTCCGTTTGATGCCGTCAAACCAGCTGCATCGTTTTTGTGAATTTCGTTGTCTTATTATCAGATCTGTTGATAATCTGATCCATTTGTGACAGTTGCTTATTGCCACAAAATACGCTTCACAATAAGAAGTATAAGAAGTCTTATTGCACAATCATTCTGTAAACGGTTTGTCTATTTAGTGGAGTCTTTTTTTTCCCCAGATTAAGCCCAGTATGTAGAGCTTTAGGTGGACAAAAATAATCCTGATCAGAGGGACTCCAAGTGAGTGGATTACTAACAGAAGTGAGTCAGAAGTATCAGCAGCTACTCCAAGTTTTTTTACTGAAATTGATTCAAATAAGAAAATAATTAATGGTGAAGTATTACATTCTCACAGGTGATTCCTATGTCACTGGATGTGCATTATCATTATTATTATTATTATTATTATTATTATTATTATTATTATTATTATTATTTATATCCTGTGAATTTGTACATCTTTACATGTGTCTCTGTTCGGTAGTCTGGTGGAATCTCTTACATTATCTTCTCTCAGCGCCCTATCTGTGACACTCTCATCACATTCTTTGAGTCAAGGAGAAAGCAAATTGAGAGGGAGACTTTTGTCATTTGTATGCCAAGCAAACGCCGCAGCTATTGCAATTTGACCGTGATTGGGAGAAATGCGCGTATTCTTTCGCACCACGCATCCTAAATGATGGATGGCATTTTACTTTGGCAGAGAGAGTATCACAGAGAGGCCAGCATGGGGCCTGGAAATGCACATTTGTGTGGGTTTCAGAGGTGGTGTGCATCAAGAAAGTGTAGCTACGTGCATTCATGCATATCGATGTCTGTTTTGTGGATACACTGCGAGGGTTGCCGCTGTGTTTGTGTTCTTGCTTCAGCAGTCTGACATGCTGATTTGGAAGGCCAATGCAGGAATTATTGATACAGGAGCTAGATGTGGTGAAATGCAAACTCGATACTGGACATACAGAAATGGTTATCTTTGCATGAGATTATCTTCAATCTCTCAAGGGTCAGACCCCCTCCTGCACATATTGGATATTGGTACAGATTGTTGTGTTGTTTTGCAGCTTCAGTCGGGAGTCCAAAAGGTTTACTAAGGGTGCTTTCACACCTATAGTTAGGTGTACTCGGTGCAACTCGGCTTTCACACTGCACTTGGTCAAACACACCAAACACTGTAAACACACGTCACGCGGTCGAAACGGTCGAATATCCATTGGACAGAATATCGGAAACTCGCCGGCACTTCTCTCAGAAATAATGGAGCAACACCAAATTTATAACGTCTTGGGTTTGCTGGTTCTGCTTTAGTGTTTCTAATATTTTAGAAGAAGGCGAACAATGTGAGCAGCTGACAAGACCCGCGAGTGAAGGAGAGAGGAGATGATGATGTCACACAGACGACCAGCGATGTGGGGTGGTCAGAACAGCTTATGGATCTGAAAGTTATCATCCCTTAAATCACATAAGTCCGTAAATTGGGTGCAATGTTGAAATTGCAGGCTAGTAAATGCTCTGTTTTTGGTTCACTTCCTGTATTTGGATCGGATCGTGTTCTCACCGAACTCTAGTTCACTTGGAAGTGAACCGAGACCCCCGTTTTCAAGCGCACCAGAGTTTGTTTGTTTGTTTGAGCCGCACCAGAGTTCGGATGTGCTTTCACACCAGCCCAACCGAACCGGACTGTCCGACCAAGACCAAGACTAGCGTGAAAGCAACCTAAGCCTACCACAAGTTACTGTGAGGGTTGCAAACAGGGCCTGAAATTAACACCCGACCACCAGCCAAATGCGGGTGAATTTTACAATTGGCGGGTAACAACACTGTCAATCCACCTGCCACATTGGCAGGTAACCAATGAGAATTGAGTGATTCAGACGCGGTTGCTTCTCGGACCAATCAGGGGCCCGCATCACTGGAAGACATCGATTGACAGCCGGGGCCCCCTATCTCATTTTCATTACTCGCGACAATCCCAGCAGTCCCACGTGCAGCCACTGACCAAGCGGGAGTGAGAAAGGGTCAAATTAATTTCCTTGTTTCTGTTATGAAGACGAGACGTGTGTGACATCTCACATTGACCAACAAAACGTACAGCGAAAGACCGTGCAAAACTTTTCAGACCATCCTGCCAACATGTACACATTTTAACATCAATGTACGCTGTAACGATTTTTCACTATAAAGTCGCTGTTTCAATCGTGTCGGCTCTCTGCAGCGGGCGGGGCTGCTGCTCCGTTCTCCCCGCGACTGACGCTCGCTCACACACACACACACACACACACACACACACACACACACACACACACACACGGTAGATGCAGGAGAAACCGCAGGTGAGACGTACAGGATGACCTAAATTGAGGACAGCTACGTTATTGTAGTTGCAATGATAAGTTAAAGTCCAATATACTTTATCAAACCGTGTGTGTGTGTGTGTGTGTGTGTGTGTGTGTGTGTGTGTGTGTGTGTGTGTGTGTGTGTGTGTGTGCGTGTGTGCGTGCGTCTCCCAGGATAGGAAATTAACTAACAATGTCAAGATCAGCAAGACAGTGACAGATATGTTCATATTTGATTAATTCAATAAATTATAATTGTGTTAATTTTGTCTTTAATCCACCAGCCATTTTCATATTATACCAACATTTGCAGCATCCTGAGCCTTTTTGGTAAGGTCCCTAGGAAATCTCAGCCCAGAGTAATTCATTGATAGTAATAATTATTATTCGCACAAAACAAGTTTCCTTTTTATTTTTAAAGAACTATACAAAAACATTTTTTTAATTTTTGCAACTTTCACTGTCTATGTATCCCTATGCAGTATTATCAAGGCGGGCCCCCCTACTAAAGCATGTGATGACGATGCAATGTCCACAAGTAGCCTACCATGAATAGGACAGGATAGGATCGTAGAGACACAGCAAGTCCTGTTTTTTACCTTTTATGAGGCAAAAAAAAACTGGCTGGTAAAAAGTCACTGTGGCAGGTGGTCAAAAAAGTTAACTTCAGGCCCTGGTTGCAAAGTTTTGCATCACTGTGTGTTTTCAATTTAGGGTATTTCATAATCCTGGTGATATAAATGATTACAGCTGGAGTTAATTTGAATGCACTGCTGCTAATTAAAACTTAAAGCTGATCTTTTAAAACCTGTATTACCCGTACTGTGTCTGGAAAGTATCGGATTGTAAATTGCAAAGTCATCTACCACTGGACTTGAAATGTGGTTGTCAAACATATTTAAGAACTGCAATCACGTACTCTTCCATCAAGGGAGGCTTTATGGATGGAAATGCTAGTCTAGCTGGAAAGGGAAACATTATTGAAGAATCTTTGAGTGCACTCATAAGCCTCAAATTAGCAAGCTGGAAATGCAAAACCAGTATATCAACAAAGTGGCAGAGTATCTTCAGGAAGCATGCTGGTTGAAGTGGGCTTTGAAACCCACTTTCACTTTAGGGGAAGTTGGTCTAACCAGTAAACCACAGGGAAATTGCAGTTTGATTAAGTAGGAGTTAAGACCACCATTATTCCAGTTGGAGCATCTCCTCACTTTGTTAAATGTCTCATATTGCAAAAAGTGAGATTTCCATAACTTTTGTGATTTATAAAGCAGGTTGAGGTACCATAGATATACTGAAAAAGTATCAGAAGTGTGCCTTTAAACGAGCCATCAGGACTTCTGTACGGTTGTAATGTCACAACTATACTATATAAAGGTAGAAAGTGTCACTACAGTGCTGTTATTATCATTACCCAGCTGCAATAACGGTGCAGAGACGCAGAGAGTGCAGATGCGGAAGACCCAGAAACGCTGACCAATCGGAGCAGACTAGGCTTTTTTCAGGAGGGTGGCTTAAAGGGACAGAGGGTGAATAGGTATATTCAGACAGACATTATCAGATAAATAATGTGTTTTTTGAAGATTAAAGCATGTAAACATGTTATAGTAGAAACCCAAAATACAAGTACAAACCTGAAAATGAGCATAATATGGGACCTTTAATTGAGGTGGGATTTGCCTGAAACTCTGCAAACAGCAGAGTTACTTTGTATCCTGTGGTACAAGTACCTCCTAAAATCATGTCTCCGCTTTATTTAAATTTTTTTCTTGCCTTAATTAGTTGTAAAACAGTATTTAGGACTCAAAGTTTTGGGGTTATATCCAGTATATTTAATATGTAAACAGAATATAGTTTGCGCTCTCTCCGCTTGCCTTCTCTTCCCGGTCTCGGTATCTGTAGGTCTGTGTATGCATCCTTTCATTTTCCTTATATGAGAGCATTTAAGAAAAACTAAAAAGAAATCAAGCTCAGAAAGACAGGAATGGCAGTAATAGTGGTCGAGGAAGAGAAATCAACCTTCTCAATCTTTTTTTTTTTTTTTCATCTGGCTGACTGACTCCACCCTTATTTAACAGCCGCCTCTCCAGTCCTGCCAGTGCTACGCAAATGCTAACCAGCGCGGAATCCTTCACGTAGCGGAACACGCCTGACTCTATCCGTATGCTAATATGGAAATGTACCTGTCTGCACCCAGGCAGACGCGTTTCTCCAGCAGCAGACATAGCTCAAGTGGCAGTGGGTGAAGAAGAAGAAGAAGCAGCAGCATGCGGTCTCCAGCGACTTCTCTGCAGGGAATTCTGCAGAGTTAAATATGTAATGAAAAGCTTCGCCGGGCCATTGAACACTTGACCTTGCCTTGGCTGCCTTAGCGACAGACATGCTTACAGTACATACGTCACCCCCCCCCCCCCCGCGGCCAATGCGTGAGCCGGGGAGGGAGAACAAGAGCAGAAGAGAGGGAGATGAAAGTGAGACTATGCATTCGTACAGACATTAACAAAGATGATGAGAGCAGAGAGGTGGAACGGCGCGGTACAAAGCTTGGAGCATTTTTGGGAGCTGCTACACTTTATGTCGACATACTGTCTGCAGAATGAGCTTTGTGTGTGCGAGCACGCTGTGGCCACGGCACGCACACACACAGAGTCGGGTGAGAGATTTTGAGAGAAGTGACAGTAGGAGAGAGAGAGGGCAGAGAGCAGGGGGAAGGGGGTGGGGGTGGGCCTGCATTTGCATGTGATGCTAAAAATAAAACCTGCAGAGCCGCTTTTGAGTGTGCACTGGAGCAGACATTCATCTAGAGCACAAACATATATGCGCCGGACGGCTTTCTGCGCACACGCACGCAGGAGATGTTGTGCATTATCAGTGCATGCATTGAACACACACAGGCTCAGGATGGAATCTTCCTTAAAATGGTTCTGCCTTACTCACACTCTGTTAATGTGTAAAACTTTGGTATTCAGGGAGTGTGGAGTGAAAAATGCCTGCTCAACGCTTTGGCAGGGGGTCGTGTGTGTGGGTGGGTGGGTGTGGGTGTGTGGGTGTGTGGGGTCCCACAAAAACACAGCGGTGTGACAGGACAGAGAAGATATTAAGACACACACACACTAACACTTGCGCGCACACACACCCGCTATTCTCAGTCTCCATAGCAACCTCCGGCAGAATTGATGAGCAAAGTCCTCTTGACTCTATGTTAGGGGAGAGAAAGGAGGTGTGTGTGTGTGTGTGTGTGTGTGTGTGTGTGTGTGTGTGTGTGTGTGTGTGTGTGTGTGTGTGTGTGTGTGTGTGTGTGTGTGTGTGTGTGTGTGTGTGTGTGTTTGTGAGAGATGGGAGGTATAGAGTGTGTGACTTTGAGAAAGAGGACAGGTCCACTATTTTCTGAGAAGGGATTAGCACCTCAGCTAGCCTGCATCTCTCTTACACACACACACAGACACACACGCACACAAACACACAGACTGACACACATCCCTATGGGCAGGTGAGATGCACACGGACGCCCTCCTGCACCGACACACACATGAACACAGCCACAGACGTGTATTCAGACAGCTCTCCCAGCTTCCCTCTCATCACCCCCCAGACGTCGTTTCTCCTCTGTTTGTCCGTGGCCTCGATACTCTCTCACCTGCCGTGCTGACTACTTTCTTGCCTTCCTCTATTATCTGCTCCTTTATTTTCGCCCAGTTATGGATGAATACAAACGTATAATACTGGTGGAGGAGACTATCGTCATTTTGGTTACAGGTGTCATTTTCAAAAAGAACAGCCTCTCTTTATTAATAATCCAGATATATAATGCACGACGAGAGTATACTAATTCAAATTCAAAGCCGGCTGGCAGTCCCAACAATGTAATCAAACCTCTGTAACTTTATACCCAGGGTCCAACCATCACATATTTATTGTACAACTAGTTCAAAACATTGATTACATTAGTTAGTTTTCACCCCAGCGGCAGTGGAAAATATTTGCAATATTAAAGTAGAATTAGCATACATAGATTAGCTAATGTAGCTAACTGCATAGGGATCTACTGTACTTCAGGGCCAACTTGAAGGATAAACTAAACAATTCAGAAAGCTTTAGGAGGTTAGCCCTGCGCAATTTGCCTCAATATACATGTTTTCCTTTTATCAAGTTTCTCAAATTCATATAGTGGCAAGTGCAAAATTAGCATGTCCCTAAACATAAATATTGGACCCAGATTGAAAAAATAACATTTTACTTCAACAAATTGTGATCCCATTTAACTATGTATCCTAAAAGCCACAGTGTTGAGTCAGGATATGGTGGGGCCGACAGCAACAGATAATTACGCCACTTTTCTGGGCAAAGTTAAGCAAAGTAACTATTTTGATTAACCCCAATTCAATGCTTTTTATGAATCTTGAAATATTATATCACATGCAGATGCAAATGCATCTCTTTGTGATATTTGGAATAGACGGCTAACAATGTTATGTCCAGTGTATTAAAGATGACGTGGCTGACATAATGACAGGGAAATAGATTACTTGGCAGGTATTCCAGTTTGGTTCTTTGGATCTAAAACATATCCCTTGTTTTCTTCTCGTTTTACATTTCCATCAAGGTTCGTACGTTTTGAAAAAGTTATGGAATTTGAAAAATGTAAATTCCAGGGCTGGAAAGGTTTTGGAAAAATAAAAAGACCCAGAAAGTTTTGGAAATGTCATGGAATCTTTTTTAACAATGTTTAATAAAAAATGTATTTCACGTCGTCTTAACCTTAACGTTCTATTCGGGGCATAACGTTCAGTTCATTTCCGGTTCAATGCCAGGAAAAGTGCCAATTTAACAATGTCTTGCTTCACTTGGACAAATGCAAGACGTGGCTCAAGAAGGTCCAGGACCCAAGTAAATGAAATAAAGTAAATGACTATGTTCTAAGATCATTGACATCTCTAATATAGGAGAAGCAGAGCTAACTAGCCTCGCTAAAGGTGCCAAGCACCAGGCAGTTGTGGCTGCGCGTGGAGGCTCGAGAATTACCATCACTAGCTTCTTCTCTCCTCCATCGACATCGACCAACGTTACGCCGATTGCAGGTTCTTCCCTCACAATCAGGCTCAAGGCGCAAGACAGGGGACTATCTCCAGTGTTACTAGACAAGATGCATTAAGGGCCGAGGTATTGAGGGCTTTAAGTCGCAAACTGCTTCTATCCTTTTAAATCGTGCGAGGATGTCAGCAAACTTTTCAGCGTCCTGTTTCCTGACAGTCAGTTGGCAGCCAAATGTGCGTGTGGGGAACGTAAATGTGCCTCCTTATGTAATTTTGAATTTGCTCCTGATTTTAAACAGCTCGCTTTGAAGACAGTCGCTACACAGAGGTCTTATGTCCTTTTTATTTGACGAGAGCCTGAATCATTACCTACAGACTAAACAGTTAGACAATTTTTATTCTGATTGTATAATGTCGACTGACATTTTCAGGAATACATAGTCATGGAAATTTGCAAAAAAGTCATGGAAAAGTATTGGTTAAAATGTGTATGAACCCGGTTTAATTTACCATTTTATTGGTCTGTCCTTCTCAAAACCCTCTCACATCCTCTCCCTTTGTTCCTTTTATCTCTTCTCCTGTTTGTTGCTCATCTCTTCCCCACACACACACACACACACACACACACACACACACACACACACACACACACACACACACACAATTTGCTGTGGGCACTCTTTTAAAAACTGAGTTATGGGGCAGATTATGCTGATGTATGTTTCACATGTCAAACAATCAGCTTTGTAAGTGAGGAACCATGGGCTGGTAATAGCCAGGGATGGATCATCATTATGGAGGGATGACAGCCGCTTGAATCATCGTGCGACGCTACGGGGCTTAATGGGAGACTTAGTGCTCCCTTGGGGGGATGGCAGGGGTTGTTTGGGGATCCTAAAATAGCATCCCATGCATCTTTACATTCAGATTGACACTTATAAAGACAGGCTGTTAGTAAGTGTACATACAATATTCAGCCAAGGAAAGCAGTCAGCATCGGTGACACGATGTGATGTTTGTGTCTGTGCACTAAAACTACTGCAGATTTCTTTGCATGCAGCCAACACGCATGCATAATAAACAATATATGGCATCAGGATGCAACAGTGCTATGTATTTTAATATTCCTAGGCACTGTAGGATCTCTGGGTGTGTGCTTTTCTCTGCATGTGTGTGCGTTGTTTGTATCACTAACGCAAACTCA